>NW_008328145.1:198575-198843 GCF_000622305.1 Nannospalax galili
AATGTTGATTCACATCCTCCTCTTATCTTATTTTCCATCCAGGTCTTAGGGAGACACTAGCCTTTCAGAGCCCTACTGCCTTAGCGCCTCAAATGCTATATTTCATAAAATAGATGGCAGAGTATGGAGCCTCTAGTGGGAGAGGAAGGCTGTCTATCTGACGAGTTTGTATTCATGCTCAGATGCCGATGAGCTCAGAAGGTGGGCGACTGTGACCAGTGATAGTCATGTATATAGAGATTAGAAGTGCATGTGAAAACGTCTCGAT
>NW_008328145.1:199013-206242 GCF_000622305.1 Nannospalax galili
CAGCCTGGTCTACATAGTGAGTTCCAGGCCAGCTGGGGCTACAGGGAGACCCTGTCTCAACATCTAAAAAAAATAAATAAATAAAAATAGTGGCCCTATGAACTGAAATAAATAAAAGTTTTATTTCACAGTATCATAAGTAAGCAACCAGCAAGTTGCTGAATTTAGAACACTAACGTGTTTTACAATTATCAAATATTTAGAAGTTATTTCTGTGCCAGTGCAGTTTACACTTTAACAAAAAGAAACCAAAATCTTCATTCTGGTGCGATCAGTAACTGAGGAACAACACTAAAACTTAAGGACACTAAAAACCAGGTTAGAATAACCTTTCAAATAAAAATGTATTAAAAACAAACAAATAACAAAAATCCAGGTCAGTGAGTCAGGTATTTATAAAACACAATTATGTAGTTCAATCAGTGGAAATTCAAGTTTAAACAAAACACCAAATTTAATTAAATGAAATGGACTCCACATATTTTATTGATGTTTTTATTAACGTTGTATGCATTCCATAAAACATATTTAATTCTGTATAGTCTCTATCACATGAAATGTCATACATATCAGAAAATCAACTTACTAAGTTTTTCACAAGGGGCATTAATGATGAAAACAAATTTTGGAGCATTTCGACTTCTTTGATCTGTTGTGCTGTTTCTGCTTTCGTCTCTGATTGTGTATATCTGGAATTGTTCTTCCTTTCTTTTGGTTAACTGGGCAAGGTTGCAGTCTATCTTGTTTGTCTTTGAAAAGAACCAGTTCTTATATTCAGTGATTTTTCTCTGTCGTTTTCCTTGTTTCTGTTTCATTTATATTTGCTCTGATATTTGTTATTTCTTTTCCACTGCTAGGTTTGAGAATGCTTTGTTCTTGCCTTTCTAGAGTATTAAGTTGCATTGTTAAGTCATTTATACGTCCTGTTAATGGAGATATTTAAAGTTTCCTCTTAGGAATGTTCTTAAAGTATACCAGATGTTTGGTTGGGCTGTATTTTCATTTTCATCTAAGTCTAGAAATACTTTTATTTTTTAAAAATATTTTTATTTTATGTGTTTGAGTGTATTGCCTGCATGTGTGTAAGTGAACCCAAGTTGGGTGATGTTCACAAAGGTCAGAAAAAGGTGTCTGCTCCTTTGGAACTGGAGTTACTGATGGTTGTTAGCCAACATACGGGTTCTTGGAATCAAACCTTTGTCCTTGCGAGAGCAGTAGGTGCTCTTAACTGCTGAGCCCTCTCTCCAGCCCCTACTTTTCTTTCTTAATTTCTTCTTGACCCATTGGAAATACAGGAGTGTGCTGTTTAACATCTGTGAGATTTTGTAGTTCTTACAGTTTCATTCAATGTTGATTTTAAGTTTTATTTTGTTGTGGTCTGAAAGAATGCATGTTATATCAGTTTTTTATATTTATTATTAAAGTTTGTTTTGTGCCACATTGCTTGGTCAATTTTAGAGAAATTTCCATGAACTGTTGATTAGAATGTGCACTCCTTGGTGAAATGTTCACAGATGTCTGTTAGGTCCATTTGATGTATGCTGCCATTTAATTCAGATATCTATTTGTTTATTCTTTGTCAAGTTGGCCTGTCTATTGGAGATAGTGGATAATTGAAGTCACTAATGGTTGCTATAGTGGAGTTAATCTGTTTTAATATCTTGTAGTAATGTTTGTTTTTTTTAATTGGGTGCAGCAGAGTTTTATACATACATAGAAATATATATAGAGAGAAATATATATTTCATGAATATTTATATTAATGATTGTATATTCATTTTTGTAATATCTTCTTGGTAAATTGTTCCTTTGATCTGAGAGAAGCGATCCTCTTTATATCTTCAGATGAGTTTTAATTTGAAGACTATTTGTATATTAAAATTGCAACACCTTGTTTCTCAGTGCCATTTGCTTGGAATATTTTTTCCATCCTGTCTCCCTAAGGTAATGCTTATTCTTGAAGTCAAGATGAGTTTCTTGAAGACTACAAAAAGATGATTTGTTTTCTTAATTCATTTTCCTAGCCTGCGTCTTTTGACTGGGGACTTGAGGCCATTGATATTTAGACTGAATATTGAAAGATACGTATTTCTTAGTATCATTTTAATTTGTCTGTGTTCTTGGTCCTATTTATCGTTACTGTAATTATATCTTCATTTGTTTTCTTTCTGAAATCTGTTGGGCATTATCTTTCCTACCTTCAGTACTTCGTTTTGCTTCAGGTTTTCTCTAAATGGGCTCGTTTGGTAGACGTGAATTCTATCAGCCTATCCATGCCATGAAAAACATTTCTCTCTCCTTCGACTGTGATAGATAGTTTTATTGAGCAAAGTCTTCTGTTTTGACATCCATGATCATTAAGCACTGGGAATACTTAAGTAGAGGCTCTTCTGGTTTTCATAGTTTGCATTGAAAAGTCAGCTGTAATTCTGACTTGTTTTCCTTTGCACAGAACTTGCTGTTTTTCTCTAGCAGTTTTAAATATCCCCTCTTTGTTCTGTATATTTAGTGTTTTAACTATGATATGGTGTGGGGAGTTTTTGTTCTTGTACTGTCTATTTGGTGTCCTGTTTGCTTCTTGTACCCCACACTGCTATGAATTTCCTTAACTGGAGGAAGTTTTCTTTTATAATCCTCTTGACTATTTGGTCAATGCCACTGTCCTGAGATTCTTCTTCCCTATGCCTATGATGCAAAAATTTGGTCGTTTCATGGTGTCCCACATTCCTGCATATTCCAATCCTGTGTTTTTGTTTTGTTTGGAAGTTTTCTTATTCTTTGCTTGAGTGGTCCATTTCTTCAGCTTTGTCTTCCAGTCTTGGTATTTTTTTTTTTCATTTCATTCAGTTTGTGAGGTTTTATCCAGTATTTTCCAAATTTACTTATTGTATTTTTGAATTCCTTTTTCATTTCTGCTTGTGTTTTCTTCAATATTTATATCTCTGTTGTGAATTCACTTTTTTCAAGCCCTGAATTGTTTTTGTCATTTTATTCTGCCATATATTTGTATTTTCTCGAGCTTCAGCCAGGAGTTTATTTCTATCCTCCTTAGTTCTTTGATTGTGTGTTCTTTAAGTTCCATCATGTTTATGATTGTTCCTTTAAATTCTGAATCCTAGGGTTCCTCTGTATGGTTCTCATCGTACTACACTTCTGCAGCACTAATGGGTTTTTCTGGGGACATATTCTCTTGGCTTCAAAATTATTTCTGTTTTTCATTGTCATTTGGGCATATGGATTTCTTTTGTTGGTTGTGTCTTATGTGTAATACCAGTCTGCCTTTGTTCTGTTGAAGTTTGATTCTGTTTATATTGTTGATGAAGTGTGGTTGCTTTTTGCTCAAGTATGAATAGTTGGCTGATGCGTGCATCAGTTTCTTGCTTTTGAATTTTTACTGGTGGGACAGGATGGTTCCCAGCTGATTAATGTACTGCTTTGTCAGGTCAAAGATAATTCAAGGCAATGGGGCTCCAGTGGCTGCTGTTGGCAGGTGAGTGGAGAGGCCTCAGGCAGGAAGATCTGGAGGGAATCGTAAAGTTAAGACTTGGGTGGGGTCAGGGATTTGATATCTAAATGTCTAGGTTCAATAGTTGTGTGTCCTGGAGCTGGAGCATGCAGGTAATCTGGGTTCAGGGGATCTGGAAGCACTGGGTGGGGTCTGGGTTAGGAGGCTAGTCCAGAGGTCTGAGGTACAAATTGAAGGATGGGGCCTGGACCCAAGAGCAGGAGGAAGAGAAGCAGTCTGAGAGACAATGGGACTGTTCAGGGTACAGGGGAATCAAATATCAGTGTGTGGGGTTTGACTTACCAGGATAATCTGCAGGTCTCTGGAAGGTAGAGTCGGAAGGACTAGAGATGATCCCAAAACACAGGGTTGGCATGTTTCAAGGGACAGCAGTTTGGTTTATTCAGCAGGGGACCTACTGGTGACAGAGTAACAACTCTGGGACTTGGTTTCCTTCACACAATCCATTGAGTACAAAATTCAGAGGGTTTTTATAAATCACAAGAAACTGGCATTCACATGCCATATGGCAGTCACATACAGAGATTTAGGGCACAAAGACACAGGACATACAGTCTGTTAGTTTGTGCCAGAAGGATGTTTAAACTTTTACTCAAGGTTATCAATGCCCATCCAGTCATTTATTGGCCACAATGTTTTCTTTCTTAGAGTTAAAAGTATGGTAAACTTTTAGCTTTTAGCTCAGGAGTAAACCTTTAACCTGGCCTAATCTATCAGCTAATGATAGTTGAGTTATTTGTTCAGGACAGGAAGATGAGCTAAGGGCTGTTGACCAAGACACTTTCCCACAGAGCAAGGAGCCTGCACTTATGAGCAGGCTGCTTTCCCCTGCCAGTCTCGCAGTGTTCTGTAAGACAGGAATTATCAGAGCTACTGTTTTCAGTGCCCTTCCCTTTAGCAGAGAATGCAGCCTGGACCTATAAGTTTTAAGTTCATCTCACCCTAGGTCTTGGCATCCTGGTTTCCTACAGGTTTGACAGTTTTGGGTTACTTACTTCCAGAAGCCAAAGACTGAGTCAGGCACTCTCAGGCAATTGACTGGTCCAAGACCCAAGGAGAAGGATTGGGAAGAGGATGTGCAGGGAAACCTGAGCCCTGGAACAGTAGGAGGGACTAGAGGTGGCTCCAAAACACAGGGATGGGCATGGAAGGGTTTGGGCTACTTAAACTAGAGGACGGAGACCTAATCAGGTACTCTGAGGTCTTCTCAGAAGGATGGCTCCAAGTCACAAAGATAAAGGTTTTTTCTGTACATTAGGGATCTCGTCATGATGCCCTTTCCTGTGCGCATTCCCACCAGCATTCTCCCTGTAACCACAGAGCCAATCTGTGTGCCGTCTCACTTGTCTTTCATTTTCACCATCTGAGCTGTGAACAGATTTACTCATAACTTTTTCTCCCCACTCCTTCTTGGACTCATGACCATTCTCAGGCATCTATGTATGTGTGTATAACCGAGTCCATGGAATATTGCTTATACAGTACAGACTTTTTTGGAGAGAGTTTTTTATTACTGAGCTTTTTAAATTTTGTACAATATTTCCCAATCAAATCCAGACTCCCTTCCCTATCCATGGCTCCCTCAACCTCCCACTGATCCCCATGCACTCTGACATACATGCTAAGTCTTATTCATTCAGGTCTTTGTACCGAAAAATCCTTTGGTGTAAATGTGCCCAATGGAGTCTAGTCAGCCCAAGCAGTGGTTGTATGTAAGTCATACTCTCCCTTGCCCAGCAGCAATCAGTATCAAATAGTTCTGGCCCACCACCTATTTCTCACCTCTGCTTTGGGCCCTTGTTTAATTGAGCTGCCATGGATCCCACGCTTGAACCACCACTGCCACATGTTCACATGAACAAGCTTCCAGTGACCTGGAAGCCTCTTGCTCCCTGTGTTCATGAACCAGCCCTGGCTCTTACAATCTTTCTGTCCCCTCTTCTGCAATGACCCCTGAGTCACGGGTGGGTGAGGTTCCACCTAAGAGTCCCATCCTGCATGCTATAGTCTCTTATTCTCCAAAACTTGGTAGGTTGTGGCCTTCTATGTGCATTGCACTCTGCTGTACAAGGAGGCATCACTGGTGAGAGTTGAGGGATGCATTAGCTCTCTCTCTACTCCATGTTCCACTATATTCCATAAGCTTTAGCTGTAGAGATTCAACTGCAGATGTGTCACCTAGAACTGGGCATCTCCTGGACATGTTCTCTGTGCCTCACCAGATGTGCAACTCTGCAGTAGCCTCCATCTTTTTCATAAAGAAGCTTCTTTGATGAGTGCTGTATGGCATGTTTGTATGTAAATATAAAAATGGATATTTAGCATATAGTAAGAAGTTTCTTTTGTCTAGATATGAAAAGGATAGGTGTCTCCCAGGTGACTAGTTCCTCCAAGAGGTGGGGTTGCCGCAGAGGATGAACTACTGAGGAGCTGCTAGGAACCATCTTAGGACAGAAGTGGGGAGCCAAGAGTAATGAGGAGCAACGGGCATGGGGAACGCACAGCAGCCGGGGGTACTCAAGGACAGAATGGCCTGACACTTATAGACCTGGGGTGAGACCACTGGCCCCTGAGGTGTGGGAGAATGCTAGTGGTGAATGCTATGGGTGTGCCACAGGGGAGGGATGTGGTATGGTGGTCTCTGAGCTGCGGCACAGAGAAGGGCTGCCAAGAGCTGAGTGGTGTGGAGCTAGGCACTGGGTATTCCTTTTGTTACGTCACTCCCCTCCCTCCCCCACAATAATAATAAATTTACATAAAGATATGTTATATGGTCTGCCTGATAGCACAAGAGACCCCGAGAGAACTCTGGCGACAATAGGGTTTTCTCCAGGATCTATGTCCTCTCCTGCCATGTGTATTTGACTGAGTTTACAGTGCCACCCATGAGTTCCCTCCCATCAAGAGGACTTTAAGTCCAATTAGATAGCTCTTGATTGCCCTCCCAGATAACAGTGCCACCACTTCACCAAAAAGGTAGTTTGCCATGCCCATTGCCTTGGATATTAGGCCCCAGGGATGGGATGGACCACTGATTGTTATTCTCCCTTGGCAGTTTGCATTTCATCATCTAGTGTTATGACAGCCAAACTTCTTTTAGAAGGCTTCCATGTCAGTTCCCATGCCACTGTTTCAAGTCCTGTACCCCAAGGATGTCATTTCCTCAACATCAGGTTTATCTACTAATTCAGGGAGATAACCAAGAGGTTTGGCAAGATGCTGTGTTATTTTAGGAGTCTCCTGGACACCTCCACCTACCACTCTAAGGGAAGTCTCTTCTGTCTGGCACTATGTTCCTTGCCAAACAGTTCACAGGCATACATATGCATCAGTGTTCAGACACTATATGTGCATTTCTCATGGGGTTTTGAAGGCATCACTAGTCTCTCTGTTTCCTAGCCCCCAAGATTAACTCATCCCCACTCTGTTTTTCTCCCATCTGGCTCCCCTCCTCACTCCCTGCCTAGTCACAGTGACCCCATGATCCACACCCTCCCCCCATACCTCCAGACACCCACCATTCTTCCTCTCCTGACTTCCCTCCCTCCCCTCCTCCCTGCAGAATGCTCCCACTTTGTCCACCTGCCTCAGGCAACATCTGTTCCCTACTATCCCCATTTCAGGTTGTTTCTTTTCCTTTACCTCCATGTATCCTTTCCCTTTTCCTTGCTCCTGATGTTACATTGGAATATATATATATATA
>NW_008328145.1:206385-235333 GCF_000622305.1 Nannospalax galili
ACATACATCGCTTGCTTTTCTATGCTTGTGTTACTTCACTTAGTATAACACTCTGTAGCTCTATCCATTTACCTGCAAATTTCATAAATTCATCTTTTCTTACTACTGAGTAGAATTCCATTGTATAGATATGCCACATTTTCATTAACCATTCATCAGTTGAGGGACATTTAGGTTGTTTACATTTCTTAGCTATTGTGAAGAGAGCAGCAACAAACATGGATGTACAGGTATCTCTACAGTGTAATGGGTCCTTTGGGTATATGCCTCTGGATCATGTGGTAGGTTCATTTTCAGTTTTTGTGGGTTCACCACAATGAGTTCCATAGTGGTTGCACGAGTTTGCATTCTCACCATCAGGGAATGAGCATTCCATTTTCTCCACATCCTCTCCATATTTTGGAGTCTTTCTTTCTCTTGCTCTTTGCCTGACTGATTGGGGTAAGATGGGATCTTAAAGTGGATTTCATCTGCATTTCTCTAATTACTAAGGATGCTGAACACTCTTTAAGGTGCTTCTTAGCCATTTATATTCCTTCATTTGAGAAATCTCTGTTTAGGTCTATCACCCATCTTTTAATTGGGTCGATTATTTTCTTATTTCTTTTTTGAGTTATTTGTGTATTGCGGATATTAATCCTCTGTCGGATGTGTAGCTGGTGAAGATTTTCTCCCATTCAGTGGGTTTCCTCTTCCTTTCCTTGGTTCTTTTGCTGTACAGAAACTTTGCAATTTAATGAGGTCCCACTTACTGATAGTTGATCTTAGTGCCTGAGAAGCTAGTGTCACATTTAGAGTGTCCTTTCTTACCCCTCTATCTTGGAGGGTGCTGCCTATGTTTTCTTCTAGCAGTTTCTGAGTTTCAGGTTTTATGTTGAGGTCTTTGATCCATTTGGAGTTGGCTTATGTGCAGGGTGAAAGATAAGGGTCAAGTTTCGTTATTCTGCAGGTTCAGATGCAGTTTTGCCCGAACTATTTGTTGAAGACACTATCTTTCCTCCATTGTGTGTTCTGAGCACTTTTGTCGAATATCAGGTGGCTGTAATTATATGAAGTCATGTTTGGGACTTCTATTGTGTTCCATTGATCTATATGTCCATTTTTGTCCTTTTTTGTGCCAGTACCATGCTGTTTTTATGACTGTAGCTCTGTAATATAATCTGAGAACTGATATGATGATCCCCCCAGCATTGTTCTTTTTGCCCAAGATTGTTTTGGCTATCCTGGGTCTTTTGTGATTCTGTATGAATTTTAGGATGATTTTTATCAAGCTCTGTGAAGAATGTCCTGGGTATTTTGACTGGGATTGCATTGAATCTATAAATTGCTTTTGGTAAGATGGTCATTTTGACAATATTGATTCTACCAGTCCATGAGCATGGTAGGTCTTTCCATCTCCTAGTGTCTTCCTCTATGTCTTTCTTTAGAGTTTTGAAATTTTCATTGTAGAGATCTTCAATGTCTTCAGTTAGGTTCATTCCTAAATATTTTTTGAGGCTACTGAGAATGGGAAGATTTCCTCTAGTGCTTTTTATGATTGCTTTTTATTGGTATATAGAAAGGCTACTGGTTTTTGTATGTTAATATTGTATCCTGCCAGTTTACTGAAGGGATAATTTGACCTCTTTTTTACAATTAGTACTCCTTTAATTTCCTTCTCTTGTCTTATTGCTCTTGCAAGAGTTTCAAGCACTACATTGAACAGGAGTGGAGACAGTGGGCAGCCCTGTCTAGTTCCTTATTTTAATGGGAATGAACAAGAATTCAAAAGACATCAAATGCTGGAATGTGGAGAGAGGGTGATGCTCATTCACGCCTGGTGGGGTTGCAAAGTCGTGCAACCAGTACAGAAAGCAGAGTGAAGAAACTTAGAAAACTAAAAATAATTCTACTGAATGATCTGGTTATACCCCTCCTTGGTATATACCCCAAGCACTCATCCTACTGTAGTCATACCTGTACACCCATGTTTGTTGCTGCTCTTTTTCCCATAGCTAAAAAATGAAGAAAAAAACTGACTGTTTCCTCAACTGACAAATGAATAATGAAAATATGCTACATTTACACAATGGAGTTCTACTCAGTGGTAAGAAAGACGAAATCATGAAATTCACATGCAAATAGATGGAACTAGAAACTGCTCTACCATGGGAAGCAACAGATTTAGAAAAAATATTTGTAGACCTTAGCACCATTTCCTTATATAGCAATATACCACAAACCACTCATCAATGAAGGTTTATTTTTAATTTTATTTCCAACAGATGGGGGCTATTACAGAATTTCACAACTGTCACTCACAGAATATATGTCTGACAGATGCCAAACCTAATGTGACATACCTACATTGCTATCACTACACCTAAGGCTCATGGAACATTGTGAAATGGGATAGAGAGAATACTAATATATCCCTCAACTCTCAACAGTGAAGCATGTTCTTGCAACAGAGTACAATGCAGACAGAAGGCCACAACTTGCCAAAGTGTAGAGAACAAGAGACTACAGTGTGTATGTCCCTCGATAGGAGTACTACATTAAAGTTTACCTACCCATGGCTCAGGGACCATTGTGGAAGAAGAGGGGGGATTACAAGAGCTTGGTGCATTAACACAAGGAAACAGAGACTTTCACACCTCTGGGACATTGCTTATATGATCTTGCAACAGTGGTGACAGCATGCACAAGAACCATGGTGACTCAATCAGACAGTAAGACCAAACTTAGAAGTGGGGAAATGGGCAGCAGGCCAAACCTTAGCCAAAGAATTATTTGCAGCTTATTACTCCTAGGTGAGGGGAGTTCTTTTTTTAATTGTGTTACTTTAGATAGGCTGACTAGACTCCAGTGGAGGAGAAACATCTGAATATAAATGCTTGTTGGGGTAGGCCTTAACATATATGAGAGAATACATGAAATACAGTGAGAGGGGGCTTTGTGGAGGGATGGGTGGGGTAGGGCATCTAAGTATGATTAAAATATACTGTATGATGTGCTCATAAACTTAACAGATATATCCATAAAAAGAAAATCAAAGCAGGAGGAAGATAATTCTTTACCATCAGTTAATTTTGCATCAGAATAAAATGTAAAAACTGAAATAATACTGAACACAAAAAGATGGACATATCCTATATAATACACTATGGCTATCAAGTCCAGAAGAAAATCAGCAGTTATTGATTACAATCAGAAATATGCAATGAAGATGAAGCCAGGCCCTGATTTGAGTTCTGGAAAGTGTGGCTCCGGAAGCAATGTCTCTCCTCTCAGTATTTCAGCTGCAAATTAATAGCAGAGCCTCAGATTCCACTTTAGCTCCTGTGTTCCTTCCAACTTTGCTTCAGTGAGCATTTCCAATAAAGTTACTTTCTAATTTTAATTAGACTTTGCTCCTAAACTGTTTTCCACTAATGTTTCTGCAAATACATATTTCCTTTGTGGTTTTTAGTAACTTTTATTGCATTGACCTTATTCATGCTACATTTATAAATATCCCTGTCTACGGTGTTGCACCAGCACAGACACATGCCAGATGCATGTTAGTATGAATGTTTGCCTTCTCCAGTGCCTGCTCGGTGTGCTAACATCCCCAGCAGAGTCATGTTCTTCATTCCTCTGCCCATTTTAGCTCTGCAGACAGACCATGGTGCTGTTTATCTCCTCTGAGAGAATTCAATGGAGGCAAATGCCCTTCTTCTAAGACATGATCTCATGTTAGTTTGCAGAGAGCTAGTGACTCTCTACCAAGTTCATCTAATACAATATGATCTATCACAAATTAAAGATGCCAATGGTGGCCCCTCTCCTTTTCAGCAAACTCAACTTTCAAGACACCACTGAGAATATTCTCTGTAGGATCCCAAAACTTCCCACCTTTCTCAATTCTAAACTCAAAACCCTTTGTCAAAGACTGACTGCAGATACATTCCCTGTTTATGTCTGAACCCAACAGGGTCATCTTCTCCCAGGGTTTCTGACATCCTCGGTATATGGTTTTCACATTGTGCCTTACACAGTAATACGCAGCCAAGTCCTCAGACTTCAGACTGCTGAACTGCAGATATGTAGTGCTGATAGAGACGTCCATGGAGAAGACAAAAAGTCCTTTGAAGTTCTCAGCATAAGTTGGGTTCTCAGTGAAGGTGTTAATCCAGCCCACCACTGTAAACCCTTTCCTTCTGACTACTTCATCCACTGCATTTTGTAGTCAGTAAATGTGTACCCAGAAGCCTTGCAGGAGATCATCACTGACTGTCCAGGCTGATTCAGCTCAGTCCCAAACTGTACCAATTTGACCTGGTCATGGTCACCTGTTGGCAGAGTACAGGGAAGTCAGGAGACATGGAGCTGTGCCAGTTCCCTCCTTAGCTCTAGGCTCATGGGTCTTACCTGGGGTAGCTACCAAAAGGAATAGGAGCCTCCACACCTATTCCATGTTGTATGGGATTGGGACTCTGTGGTCCTGTGAGACTGATGGGACAACACCCTTGCTCAGTGTTTAGGGAAGCTTTGGGTTTCTATTTTAAAGGCCCTGAGATATTTGCATACACCATAGGCCCCTAATGCCCACTGAACTAAATCTTGTAATCAATATCCTATGACCAAATATCTCAGACCGCTTTACCAAGGTGGCTGAGCTTTGCACTGTAGTACCTGGTGCCTGTGTCTTCACACTTTCGATATCACTCTCCAAAGGCCTGAGGCTTGGCTTGCCCTGCATATCCTCAAACATGCACCTGCCTCATGGTTTCATTGATAGTTACTGCAGCCTCATAGGTGGAGCTGGACAACAGTCTTCTCCCAAGGTCAAATGCTGAACATTCTTCAGCTGACAGTCCTGTGTCTGTGACCTACCTCACTGATTGACCCTGACCACAGCAGGCAGTCCTTCAGTACATGCGAGTCCTCTGCATGGGTCCTTCAATTCCCATTACCTCTAATTGGGTGAAGTCTAGAAGACTGTGTTTCCTTGTGGTCATCCACACACCTCTGACTTTTACAATCTTTATACTTCCCCAATGATCTCTGTGCCATGGGATGCAAAGGTTTAAAATAGATTTTCTACTCAAGGATAAGCACTCTGTGGCCTCTGTGGTCACTTGTGGTTTTCTGTGTTAATCACCATCTGCTGCATAAGGAAACTTCTCTTGTAAAAGTTGAGAAATGCATTCATACTTGTGTCAAGGGGACACTGACGATGTGCCAGTCAGGTTTAAGAATATAACAAACACTTATTCTATGTTTGATCAGCTATGTAACTCTGCAATAAATGGATGGAAATAGAAATTGTTATACTCAATGGAGTAACACAGACTCAGAAAACAATAGCACACGTTCTCTCTCATTTGTGAATCTTAGCTCCAAATGTCTAGATGTGAATCTATATCCAGATGTAATCACAGGAGCCAAGAAAATGGAAAGAACCATGGGGATGGATAAAAGTGAAGGAGATCCAGAGAAGGCGATAATAGGACATAGTTCTTATTAAGGGAGAAATGGGGAAACATGGGGTACTTTAACTGGGAAGGGGGAAGGGGATGTTATAGAGGGGGACTGAGAGGAGAGATAAGCAATGCTATGACAAACCAGTGGTGAATGTTCTAGCTCAAAGCCCTATTGAAAATTTCAGATACCATAAATATTTGAGTGCAGGTGTATAGCTGAAGCCTATATAACAAGAATCACAGTACCAGTCAAGAGAAACCTCCTTTTGAGTTGTCAGGGTATTCTAAAATACTCCCAAAATAACAAGTCTCTTTTCATAGCTCTTGATTGCTTCCCAAAATTTGAACTTAAGAACACAGTAATGAAGACAGGCCTTGCTATGGACACAGGGCTTGAAGTAATTGAGCTGGAAGTGACCAGGAATTCTCCTCATTGAACACTAACTCTAATGATATCAGAGGATATTATACAAGCCGTCAAGGGAGAAAACCAATCAATGGTCTGAACCAGCTGCAAAGCCTAATGGACAACAATGTCTGGCCTAGAAAACTACGTCTATTGGTGCAGTGCTGGCTCTTTGATCCATCCTAGGGGTTATCAACAGCTGTCTAATTGGAATTACTACCTGTTCAATGGGAGAGAACTCAGGCGTGGTACTATAAACAAAGCCAAATAAACATGGCAATAGAGATTAGAGATCCTAGAGAAAAAAAACCACTTTTGCCACATTCCTAGACCAATGTAATTTCATACTTTATTCTATATCACATTCTCACATCACAGACAAGTGTACCTTTCACCCCTCATTCAAGAAGCTGGTTTTTCAACAGATGAAGATTGTTACTAAATATTTTTAAAATGTCAAAACAGAGGGAAATTCTTCAAAGAAAGTATATCGTCTGTACTTATTACTTGAAGTATTGTAACTGACAACATCACTGGACAAATGAGAAGAGATGGCATCACAGAAAATCTATTCTGGGCAACTTCACAGAATTTGCAATTTTGGAATCTGGTGAGTAACCCTTACATTTGCTCTTTCAAATACAAATTTGTTATGTTCTGAACTGTTTGGGAATACACAGAATTAGTGGGATGTTATGTGAATTACTTCCCACTTTTGACCCTTTTCCGTCAGTGCCTCTGATGAGACATAAAGATCTGTAATTGGGGCTGAAATGGCTAAGTGGTTAAGAGCCCTGGATGGTCTTTCAGAGGACCCAGGTTAGTCCTCAGCAACCACATGGTGACTAACAACTGTCTGTAGCTCCAGCTGCAGGGCCTCCTACCCCCTTGTCTGACCGCCATGGGCATTGCATGGCAATGATATACTTGCACACATGCATGAAATACACACAAAACATAAAAATAATAAATAAAATATTAAAAATCCATCACTGAATGATTATGGCACATCTGTACAGAATTCATCTGAAGCAGAATTATGAACAGAATAGAGACAGTGGTGAAGTCCTGTAGAAGTTTTGTGGCTCTAATATCTGAGCTGTAAGGTGGACTTGGCTCAGTCGTGATGGAGTTGACTGTAGGACAACAAATGAAACAGGAGTAGGAGCTGAGACATGAGGCAGAAGAAATGAGCACATGAAGAATTGTGCATACACGTCAGAGCTTTGCACTCTGTGTGATTGAGTGAGCAAGCTTTCAGTTGTCACAGGAAGTCTAACGAGTGCAAGTTTCACCAACTTGCAGGATTCTTTGAACACTGGGCATGGAGACAAAGCCCAGAGCTTACAGGAAGTGACTTCTGGCATCTCTGCTCCTGCACTTGGGGCACTGCTGAGACCATGGAAATCTGATTGCCCAGGCAATCACCCTGGGTCCCTGCATGATACCATTGCTTCCACTCTGATTCTCAGAGTCTCATGATGGCTTCCTGGGCACATTATTATCAGGGACAAACTCTCAGTATAGGAGACATTCAGTGATGTGTACTTTGGAAAATGTAAGTACAAAACTGCACTTTGTGAAGATTTCACTATTTGCCACAAACCACATAATCATATCTTTTGTTGTGGGTGCTAGAATCCTACTGGAGCTATAGGGAAATCCCATCTCAAAAAACTAGTATGTACAGACACATGTGTCAGTCAATGACAAATCTTACTACCATGCTCTGTTGCATACAGGGAAAAGAACAGCAGTAAGCCTTCACAAAGGAGAAAATTCTGTCATTTCAGATGTTCAAACTTAGGGGATATTATATTACTGAAGAAATTTGTGAAAAGACAAATAACTAATGATATATTTCAGCCAGACTTCAAGAATACATCAATAGCTCTATTATACAATATTCTGCCAGCATCATGTATTTGCATATTACATTGAGAGCAGATTTTGACTATACTCACCACAGGAATTCTTGCCTAGTCATCATCTTGCATTTATCTTTAACAAAACCTTTTGCAAATACCCAAAGCTATCACAGATCTCTGAAGGAGCAGAGGCACTGCCTGTTATGAATTGGTCCTTCTCAGTTTCTATAGCCTGTGATGTAAAATGTAGATAAATCTCTGTCATTTTATCACCAGGCTGATACTGCCCATTTTCCATCCCTAAATCTCTTCTTGCACACAGAACATAAGGTATCCTATACAATGGGAATGAAGAAAGTCCTCAGCTGTCTCCATGTGTCTGCAGATATACACCCTGAGAAAGACCTAACCTGCTCTGTTAGTAAGAAGAAAGATACACAAAATGCTTCCTTTACTCAGAAAGAAGGAGAAAATGCTGTTTAAGAACACCAACTGGCTGGCAAGATATTCCCACTAGTGCAATAGTGGTACAAATGTTACAGGAGTAATCAAGAACCCTCTGATCAGATTTAAGGCCCACTCTAAGAGATGGAACCCAAACCTGGGACTGATATCAGGCCCCAAGAACCTGTGACTAATAATAGGTCACAGGCTCTAAGGGAGAACTACTAGCCAACTCTTAATGACTTTGTAGTGTTATGCCTACATATCAGTGCATCTCTAAATCCTCATCAAAAAATGTTCTTGCAATAGAATGAAATCAACACAGAGACACAAAACTAGGCAATGTGCAGAAATAAGACACTGCAGAATTATCAGTCCAAAATAGAACATATAAATCACACTCCTCCTCCAAGGCTCAGAGAGCTTCATGGAATAGGGGATGGCAGATATTAAGATCCAGATGTGGTGAATGTCTACAAGAAAACAGTGCTTTCTAAACAAAAAAGCAGTCGCATATATAAACAAAAAGCAACTGTGAATTCATGGACAAGACCTACTCAAGGTCAAGCCAAACCTAATACCAGCACAGACTGGGAGGTGGTCATGAAGATTCACCTTTTGCTGAGAGGTTACTGGTATTTCATAGCTTCTGGAAGAGAATGAATCCATCTTCTTTGGGGTTATGACTCCTGGTAGATTGACTATGTTCCAGGGCAGGATGAACACTGAAGAGTGATTGGGCAACACAAATTGAAGGTCAGGGAAAAAATAAAGAACATGAAATTGGGCAGACATGGAAGGTGAGAGGGGTAGATCAGGGAGGAGATGGGGGAGTGGATAAATGTCATCAAATTCATTGTATGAAATTCTCAAATAAGTAATAACAATATTTAAAAATATAATTGACTGTAGAAATATATAGTCCCTCAAGAAAAGTGCCTGAGAGGTTGAATCTATGTCTATAGTACACAAGTTACCCCCAAAGGAGGAAAGACTTGAAGCCTGTTAATAAATACTGGTCACCAGTCTCAATATAGAGTACTTACTTGCTCTAATACACATGTCAGAAACTGCCTTAATTTCCGGAATCTGACAAAAGATTCAGCCTTTATGATTCTGGATAAAAATTCATCTTGTCTCCAGGACCTTCCTCAGATCTGACCTTGGTGAATAAGGCAGAGACAGTTCTACTCCTTTTGTCACACTGGCATTCTGTTCATATGAAAATCGGATGTTTTATACAAGATATTTCTGACTCCTAGACTATACTCTTAAGCATGGAATCCTCCTGAGAAGAAGGTCCTCCGGGAGTGGTTTTATAAGGACGCACCACACACTGACTCTAAGCCTCTTCAACCACCCCACAGCACCTGCTATGGGCCAATTCTGCATTAAGTTTGAACTGAGCTCCTCCTACTGGCAATAAGTGCACACACAGGGAAATTTGCTCCACCCACTGTGTCTCTAGCACAGGAATACGTGGCAGTGTCCTCAGTTCTCAGACTTTATCTGCATGTAGGCAATGCTTTCCATCATATCTTGAGATGATGAATCTGCTTTTCACACATGCAGCATATTCTGTCATGGAACTATCAGTTTTAATTCTAATAGATCTTGGACTCTCCCAGAATTCTTCAGCTGAACTTCACCCTGACCAACTGCAAACATGGTGAACCCTGGAAAGGAATCTGTCACACAGGTCCACTTCCCACTCATTCATGTCTACTTATACACTCAGTATCTCTTCTTCTCCACAAATTAACTTTGAAAACAGTATCAAGGCAAACACACCTGAGTCCCAACTTCATATTGACTGCTCTGTGCTCATTGATGATCACTGAAAGGGGACACCTGGGAATCCAGCCTGGGCTTCTTTGTCAGAGAAACAGAGTGAGTGCCTGTTGTGTATCAAGTGAGTTCTGGAGTGGAGGCCTTAGAGAAGGCAGCGTCTAGGGTAGTTCTGAGTATTCTTGGGGAATGTTAGTGATATTTCTTTTCTCGATGAAACACCAAATTTGGAAAGATAAATGGAGTTATAATGTGTCTAAGAAAAAGGCTCTTGGAGAAGTTATCTCAGTGGCCTGACCTACATTTTTGATGATGTTCTGTGAATCAACACCAGAAGAGATAAGGACATTGGAATGTTATATTTGAATTTGTGATTCATGATAGCTGA
The DNA here is from genome assembly GCF_000622305.1 of Nannospalax galili. Classification (NCBI taxonomy): domain Eukaryota; kingdom Metazoa; phylum Chordata; class Mammalia; order Rodentia; family Spalacidae; genus Nannospalax; species Nannospalax galili. The sequence continues at coordinate 216,727 of NW_008328145.1, forward strand.
ATATTTTGAACATTTTCATTTTTTTTGTCCTTTGGGTACTTATGTGGTTTATGCAGTGTTGCACTAAATGTTTCCCTTCTCACTCTCTGATCCGCCCTCACTCTATCAGGTTTGGAGGTCCTGACACAGATCAACTAGCCGGCATAACACATTTTTATCTGGATTTTGCATAGTTTATACATTTGGGAGGAGAGGGGTTGATTTACAAAGAAATGGTTCCTCATACCTCCATGCCTGGTGCTGCACCGTGCCCACTCGCCATCTCACCCCAGGGTCTGCCTCACCTCGCGTCAGGGCATGCCGACTGGTCCCGCAGAGTTGGCACGGGTCTGCACAGGCTGGGTCCCCTCCTGCTCCCCACTCTGAATGGACCTCACGCATGCTTCACTCCCGGCAGCTAGCCTAACTCTCCTTCCCAGAGTGTATTCACAGCTGTCCTTAGCCCTGCCCCCTAATGTGCTAGGCCCCCCCCCGCCCCATAGAGCCTGGGAAGGAGGTGGGGCCTGGGCTTAGAACAGTCCAGTCACATACAGTTAACTGTTCAGTAAGTTAAACACATTCATTTCTGATAATGATGTGATGAGGGAAAAATCAAAGAAGCATTTTGTCCTTCACAGCAACATGAGCAACAAAGGAGAGAGCCACAAGGAGAGCATTGGAGAGAGGTTCCAGGGCCTAAAAGAGTAAAAAACAAACAAACAAACAAACAATCAATAAAAAACAAACAGAAAAACCAAGAGTAGAACCCAGAACTCAGTTCCAAGTGACAGTCACTGTGTGGTGGCATCAGGATAAGAATCAGAGAGGTAAGGACACTGTCTGACACAGCTCACAGCACAATGGTGTGTACAGTCTGTAGTCTCTCCAAAACCATAGTTAGAGGAGGTGAAATCATAACTCATTACACACTGTGTAGTCTAATGTAAGTTTATGCCCATGTCACACTGGCCACCTTATGCCCAGATGAATGATGTCCATTTTGTTTCACTAAACGTTTTCCTGTGCTAGAGAAGAGGAGTGTTCTGATCCTCTAGGATCAAGGCCATAGAGGACACAACCTCAGTGGACCTGAGTGCCATGACTGTAGTGGGACTTAGTTCAGCGAATGTATTAGTAACTTTCGACATTGCTGAAAAAAATCCTAATAAAATCAACTTAAACTCAGGATATCTATTTTCAACCGTTTGTACTTCTGTAAACTGGAAGCTTTAAGGGGTGTGGTCTTGGCCTCAGCACTTTTCCTTTTGAGTATGGTAGGGGGTTTCTTTTTAACAAGCACACACTTTTCTACACTCACTTTAGCTTCAGCTTTTCACATGTTCAAGCTTGTTTCCTCAATAAACTGTATTTTTATGACCTTGTGTCTAAATTTTTACTCTATTTCACTATAGTCTTTGATAAATAGATGTAACACTTGATGAGTATCTTGAAATTCCTTCCACCAAACAAAGTAATTCATAACCTTTGAATTCAACTTTACTCAAGTTCTCTTTGCATGCACAGGATATAATCACATACATTTCCAGAATATCACAACACTGGTCAACAGCTAAGTTCCTGATAGAGAATACATTTCCTTCTCAAGAGCCAGGCCTACAATGTTCACATTCATCTCAGCAATCTCCACGCTCCACCCGAGTGGTGCACTATGCTCAGTTCACAGTATCCTTATGATTTTCTAGTCCAAAGTACTAAACTCTTCCACATTCCTTCAGGAAATCATTTCCAGATTCCTAAGCCACATGTTCAGGCTTATCATGGCAGCTGTCCCAGTTACTGGTACCAGTTTTCTGTATTATTTACTTCCTATGCTGCAGAGACAAAAAATATATAGCAAAATCAGCATAAGAAGGAAGGGTTTTTTATTTAATTTGATTTTATTGAATTTCTGTGTATTTCATACAGAATATCTCATCTTTATACCCTGTCCCCACTGGCACCCTCTCATACCACCCCCAAACTGGAGCCCATACTCTGTCATCCCTGTTAAGCCCACTGTGTCAAGTCAGTGTCCCCAGATGTTCCCCAGTACAAATCTGTCCACTGAGGTCTAGTCAGCCTATTGAGATTCCCTTGTCATAAGGAAACCAGCTCTTCTTCACCTAGGAGCAATCATTTGCCAATATTTCTTCGGATAAGATTGGGGTTTGCTGTTCATTTTCCCAGTTATATATTGGGTTTTTGTCTGCCTGAGTTTGTATGAGATTTGTGTATGCTGACACCATTGTCATACAAAGATATGAGCATGTTCCCAGGAGGTTTTAGGACTCTGTTTTGATATGGCCATGTACCTCTTCCCTGGCTTTTACAATCTTTCCACCTCTTCATTTTCAGTGGTCCCTGAGCCTTGGGTGGGTGAAGTTTAATAAATTAGTCCTGTCCAAGGACCAGCATTCAACAGACTTGACCTCTCCTCTTTGGCCATTGGTGACCTTTTGTGTTCCTGACCCTCTACGGCATAAGGGAGCGCCATTAATGAGATCTGAGAGATTCATTAGTGTCTTCTTCACCACTGTTCTATGTTCCATGAGCCTTAGGTATAGAGGTTGCATTGTAGACATGTCACTTAGGCCTGGGCAATTCATAGACAATATTTGTGTATGAACAGTTGTGGTAAGTGGTAATAGTGTCCAGTTGCTGAAAAATGAGTTTATTTGATGAGTGGTGACTGGGATATTCGGCTGTAAATATAAGGATACATATTTTGCACATACTAAGAAATCACATTAGTCTAGAAATCACGTGACAGTCTTGGAGTTTTCTCTAACAAGTATGACCACTCCAACTACATGTATTTGGTTATGTTTACAGTACCACACTTGAGTTTCCTCCCACTGAGTTGGCTTTTAGTCCAATTAGGTAGCTCTTGATCACCCCCAAGATAAAACTGCCACTGCTACTCCAGTGACGTATGCTGTGCTGGCCATTGATGTAGTTATTTGGTCTTGAAGCTGGTGTTGGACCGTTGATTGATGTTTTCTCTTGGCACCTTCATAGCGTTCTCCAAAGCCATGAGAGCTAGCCTTCAGAGGAAGTGGTTCAGGTCAGTTGCAGCTCTATTGCTCCAAATCCTATGTCCAAAGTATGTTCAGTCTTCAGCAGTAGGGTATTACATTTAAGTTCTGGGAGGCCATCAAAGGCTGTGGTAATAGTTGGAGTAATTTTGGGAGTCTCTTGGATTACCCTGGCCAACAATGCAAAGGAAATTTTCTCCTGTCTGGTATTGTTTCTTGTTATGTAGCCTTAACTATACACATGGACCCATGTAGAGATAGTGTATGTATAATTTATCATTAGGTTGTTGGACTACTATGATTCTCTCAGCTATTTAAAACTACCTAAGCATTATTTTTCACCCTGAACACACCCATTCTCATCTGAACTTGGAAACTAAACAGGACTGAGCTTGGTTAGTACTTGGATGGAAGGGTTTATTTTTGTTCCCAGTTCATAGGTACTGCCCATCATAGTGATGAAGTCAAGGTGGCAGGAGATATATGCAGCTATTCATGTTGTATTCACGTCCTAGTAGCAGAGAGAGATGAGTGTTTGCTCTTAACTCACTATCTGCTTTTCATTCAGTCCACCCCCAATAGTACCTCCCATATTTAGGCTGGGTCTTCCTAATTCAATTAAGATAATCTGGAAGTTCCCTCACAAGAACTCCCAGAAGCACAGATAATATAACTAATCTCTCAAAGACATTTCCTAAGTGATTATAAAGCCTGTCAAGTGGACAATTAACATAATTCATCACAGACCACAAAATCCATAAGTCGTTTTTATTCATGGAACAAAGTGGACTGGGGGACATGAGAACAAGTCACAGGATCTCCCGAGTTTCTTTAGGATTGGATTCTGGTGATGGTAACAGTCGTTTCTTCTCAAATAATGAGATTCTTCATTTTCATTTCTGACTGGATATTACATTTTTAACACTAGGGACACATTTTTACACATTTTAACACTAGAGGCTAGTATATATCATAAATCTAGAGAGGTTTTCTGAGAGAGCGGTTAGATGGGAAGGCAGCACAGACAGTGAGCACCCTGCAAGGAGGTTTACTTTTTGGTTTACTTTGATGACTCCCCACTGTGTTTCTGATACAGTAGTGGATGATAGTAATACTCAGCTCAAGCTGCCCCCTTGTACGTCCTGCATGTTCCTGGAATAGTCTATGGGTATGGTGAATCTGTCATTAATGGGGTCTGGTGCTTGTACTATCTCATGACATTGGGAATGGAAGAACAGGGCTAGTTAGAACCCATTCTATTCTCCACCTATGTTACTTGTGCTCACAGACCACACATGCAGCTTTCTATTTTCTGAATCGCTTGGTTCTAAGTTTTAAGGTTTTGGATCTGGATTCTTTGACATGATTTTAATACACCCATGGGCCCATATAGTCCAATTCACCCCAATAAACTTATAGGTTGGATCCCTTCCTACTTCCAGAAATATGCAATTTTTCAGCCTGGGCTGCCTGGGTGATGCCTGAAAAATGCAGTGCTTGTTCAGCCCAGGGGCTGTAATCATCCTTCTCCCTCAAAATGAGGTAAAAAATCAGCAGCTGAAATGGAGTCTCCTAGGGACAGCACAGCCTGGAAAGCCACTGTTTTACACAATATGGGAGTAGCCTGGTCCCAGCAAATGATCTTGGTGGTTCCCCACTTGGAATTTTACTTGTGTGAAAGAAAAGAGAGAAAAGGAAGCAGGCACGGTCTGGTCTGGTGTACAATTCTCTCATCTGTCCATAAAGACATGATTCATTTGGTTGGCTTCTAAACTTTATGGAAAATTTTGCCCTTAATTATATTCTAAGATGCCACACTCTAAATGATCCTAGTGTCCATGAATGTTGCACATACAAATTGTGAATTCATGCAATTAAACTCATAGACCATTTGAAGGAAGCTGAGAATCCTTTACATACTATTTTATGGAAAGGGAAGTAGGTGAAGCCAAAGTTCCTGCTCCCCATCCTCATCTGAAATCTGAAGCTACTAGTCACTCTACTGTCACACTGAGGATGTGAGAAAACAGACACAAAGCCAAGGAATGGACATGATGTTTCTCCTGGCAGCTGAGATGCTGAGCAGGGAAGAAAGCTCTGAGCCCATAGGTGGCCTAGTCACTTCTTCCTACAACTGCATCTGGGCTGAAACCCAGGGCTAGTTTTGCCTTGCATGCCTTCTGCACTCCAGGCATTCTGTCACCTATGGGGATATTGGGTCTGGGCTCACACTGAAGTCCCACCACTGTGTCTCTCACACAGTAATACTTAGTCACCACCGTGTCCTAGGTACTCATGGAGCTCAGATCCAGGGCAAACTGGTTCTTAGATGTGTCTATTTTCATAATGATTCCACTCTTGATGGATAAGATGTAGTTAGTCTCTTCATATATACAGATATGCTCTAGGCACTCCAGATTTTAAACTGGAAGCTTATATACCCAATTCTATGAACCACCACTGGTGATGGAGTAACCAGAAGCAGTAAGTGAGGCATAAGATCTGTGAGGGCTTCACTAGGCAAGTTTGCACATCCTACATCTGTAGCTGCGAAGGAATACCTGAAGACAAATAACCACAGTGAGTCATGCTCAGAACAGCAGCCCAGTATTTTACAATCTGCATCTATGGAGCACTCATAGCTGGGAACCGTCAGCAGGAAAACCAAGAAAAACAAGTGTTCCACTGTGGTGTGAACAAAGTCAATGCCTTTCAGAAAATAGTCTCCAGGATGTAGCATAGCTGGAATTTAGACAAAATTGTGGCTTCACTGGGTTGTGTAACTGGAGATTATCGGGTGGGATGTTAAAACATAAGTACAAAAGAGTAGATGAGGTGGGCTTCTTCCTTTCTCTCCATGCTGATGACTTCTTAGAAAGGTCTTCCATCACTTTTCACGTCGTCGTCCCAGGGTTTGACCTGCAAAGAGCAAATATGCTAAAGGCGGTGATCTGAAGCCAGTCTTTCATATTTATAAAAGGGAAGGCAGACTCTTATTCAGGAACAACTATCAAGAGAACTATGATGTGAAACAGGAAGCTAGGACTCTGAGGAGGCCCAGGGTAAACAGGAAACCACAGAGGCTATTAGGAAGATGAATGCCCCCCACTTTCCTGTTAAGTAGGAGGGAGCAGAACTGATTGATACCCATCCTGAGAATATGTATTGTCATCACCCAAGGCTGTATCTCTGTGCCCTCCGAGCACAGTAGTATGTGGCAGTATCCTCAGGGTTCACACTGGTCAAGGTGAGGAACACCTGGTTTTTGGAGGTGTCCTTGGAAATTGTGAGTCGGCTCTTCAGTGATGGGCTGTAATTCTTATCATCATCCCACCAAATGTGTGCCAACCATTCCAGAGCCTTCCCTGGGGGCTGACGGATCCAGCCCACACCTATTCCAGAAGTGCTCAGAGAAAATCCAGAGAAGGAACAGGTGAGCTTGAGAGACTGAAATGGCTGCAGCAGCCCAGGACCAGACTCCTTCAGGGTGATCTGTGACAGCACACCTGTGGAGAAACACAAGCAAGTGATGAGGGCTCAGTTCAAGGACAGGAGATTTCCTCCCTCAGGGATCCTTGGCACTCACATGGAGGGATGGTCAGCAGCAGGAGGAAGGAAGGAAGCCTGTCCATAGCTGCACACCAGTCAGCACCCAGGCCCAGCCTTGCTTGGCTTTTCAACCCAAGTATGGGTGGAGCTGGGGAAATTTGCATTTCCAAACCAGGTGCTGACATAGATGGTGACTCCTTGTGCCCCAGGACTCAAAAGGAGCCAGTCGGGGTTGGATGGCTCAGGAGCCATTTGGCGACTTCATTTCTGTTTCCCGTTGGTATGGGTCAATATTGTAAGACCAAGAGACATATTACACAATTCTATGATGAGTTCTGTGGGCATTTAGCAAGGTTGATAGACCCTCACTCTGGCATGCAGGGTGTTGTCTATGTTCACTCATCCAGTAACATCACCTTGCATTTTGTGCCTGGAGGGAATGTGGAAAGCTCAGAGAGGTGGTGTTCTTCCTGGCTTCATGATGTTCTCTACCTGAGACCAGAATGTGGCTTCTTATGAGTCCCGTTAGTACATATTTTTCTCACTGAAAAAGGTACAAAGTTTGTAGAGTTCTTACTTAATGTTAGGGTATGTGCCACCTGCAGGCTGGACATTATGAGCCCTATGATTGCATGGAATTAGTCATATTTTGCTGGCTTTACTAATCCTGATAATTTCTTATCTTGCTTTATTCTGAACCGTATTTGTCTGATGGTTAGTGGCTTCATTGTTATACTACCAGCCATTTCTGGAAATTTTAAAAGCAACAGTAGAAAACACAAACAGGAAGTACAGTCTTGTTATTACATTTGCTCAATTCCCCAGGTGAAGAACACTTTGAAGGAGAGCACAGAGGGCGGATGACACCAATAGTCACAGCCCATAGGGCATGAGGATTCTCTCCATCGCTCTCAGATGTTCAAGTGCATCTCTGATAGTCCTCATCTTCATCAACATTCATTTGTGGGTCTTAGAAATATGAGTTCCCTAATCCTAGGCAACTTATAACTTCACTTGTTTGGTATAAATATATTTCAAAATATGATATGAAAAGAAGTTTGAGAGAATTGATTTCATTAAAGAAAGCTATAACAAATACAATCAAGTCATTTTCATGAATAAAACATCTTCACATGCAAAACTTGAAATATAATGGGTATCAAGATGCATCAAAACCATGAAAACTCACATTCCCACAAAGTTGTAGCACTAAAGGAAAGAGAAACCAAGCCCATAATGCTGAGTATCAGCTGAGGAATTGAATGAAACTCCGGGTTAGGGATTATATAAGAAGTGCTCTAAGACCTTGGTTATTTCCCTGAAAGTTGCAAATATTACATTGAATTTCAATCTATGGTTTACTTATAGATCATGTATTATGTGAAATGCACAAAAATTTAATAAATAAATATACATTGAGAAAAAGAAACTATACCAAAATATAAGGTAAAATAAATGGCAAAAATGTAATGACATTTATTTCATATATAAATTTAATATAACAAACATATAAATTCAGATGTTAGGCACCATGCCAATGAGGTCTCAAACTTTAGGAAATGTTACTGTAATTTAGAGCAATTTTTTTCATTCACTGGGGCTCTTTCACTGAATTATGTTTCATAACTTTCAGAATTACAGATCACAGATATATTGAAGTTGGTGTTCATTTAAATACACTCCTAAAAGCATGACTGGGGATACACTGTTGTTCAAATTGATATGTGAGGGGAAAACCCAGGAAAGGGAAGAACTGTTGAGCAAATGAAATACCAGTTCATCCATTGGGAATACGGTCACCTGGATTTTAAATGATGGCACCATGCGTGTTACATGTTTATGACATGTGTAATAGTCTTCCGGATTTGCACTGGCTGGAGAAACAATTAAAATCATTTTTATATGCCATGCAATACCTGTGTCAGAAGCACCATCTAGTCTCATGTATTCTAAATGTCATTTGTCCATTACTGGTTGAAACTGCATCACATTAAGCTTAAATTCCAGTAGTTTAACACTGAATAGCTTATTCCTTCTCAGTTAATGGAAAGTTCTGGAAGTGAATCTGAACCCTGGGATGGATGCTATGCCTATATCCCAGGACCCAACCAGGTTGAAGGACTCTCATTCCTTACTCACAAGACCAGACAGTGATGAAGCTTATCCCATATGAAGTTCAGAGGAATGTTAGCCTATGGAAGTGACCTTGACATCCAGGATGTTATCATTTGGAACACTGTCCAAATTCACAAGTGAGGGACAGTGGTTTTGTATAGGTGTGAGGCTGCCCTCTCTTCTCTACATTCAGGATCCTGGCTATGTGCAGAGAGAGTCTGAAATTAATTCAGGTTTGTCTAATCATTGTTCCTAATTATAGGTACCATCTTCTAAGCTTGGTATTATTTACCTGACTAAAAATATTGTAATATTAGAGAATAATATATACAAATGATTGAAATATATAATATAATAAAGGCATAAAGATAAATAATAAAGGATTATAAGTTTATGTCCAGCTTCCCCTGGTCCCCTGAGTCATGGTTCCCCATGGTGGTAAGCTAAAAGTAGGGTCTCCAAGAGCCACCAAGCAGAAGAGCTGCATGTGCTCAACTTTGTGGATAAAATATCAAGAACCGAGCACCAAAGACAAAAACTCATATTCCAGCCTGAGAAAAATCCCTCATTCAAGTGGAGAAAAATCATCATATTCATTTACAGATGATCATGAAAACGATAGTGAGGATGATGATTGACACCTTATGTAATTTTATAGTATTCTTGTGGACATAGTATTAATGTTTGTCCTTTCTATACTTTCCTTACATACTAAATAAAAATAAAACATGTGAATCAGTATTTAACAAAGAATGTTGACTGAGCTTAAACTTAGAGACCCGAGAGAGTAACTGCATCATATATGTTAAATGCTCTCTAAAGATCATAGGAGGTTAGAAAAGGAAACCTTGGAATCTCAATAGTACCTCACTGTCAAGTTTGTTTATTTTTATTAATTCTTTGAGAATTTCATACAAGTTCTTTTAATCCTCCACCTCTCCCATTAGCTCCCAGATCCACCCTTTTCATCACACACCCAATTTTTATATGCACCCCTTATATTTCCTTTCCTAGACATCGGTGGATCCACAGCAACCCCTGCTGGTCCTGAGAACACACCCAATAGTTGGTTTCTTCTGAAGTTACAGTAAAGTCAGATCTCTGTGTCTCCAGCACAGTGATGCAAGGCAGTGTCCTCAGAGCTTAGCTGCATACTGAACTGACTCTGAATGTGTAAATGGACCTGCTGAGTGGAATTTTCAGTGACAGCTCCACACTTTTACAGACATTATTTTCTTTCCTCTAATGTGGCCAAATTTCATAGGTGTACAATGGGACGGGGAATCACCTCCCAAGAGCTAGGAGCAATCTCCACCCAGCAAGAACCAAGAACTCTGGACCCACAGGCCTCCTGTGATGAGGAATGCCGTTTCTTCACATTCTGCAGGCAGTACTTACTACCCAGGGTTTCAACCACAATACCAGAGAGCAAGGGAACTGAGAACCTGATCATAGCAAGGGAATTCAAGTTCAACAGGCTCAGAATTCTGAATGAAAGGATAAAATACTTTAAAATTTATATTTATTTGTTTATTTGGATTTGTATTACTTTTTAAATTTTTGACAATTTCATATATGTATAAAATACATTTTAGTGACTCACCCCACCCTATCTTATCTCCCTCTTACCCCTGTGAACCACCCTCTTCACTCTGTCTCTCTGATGTTCATGTTTTTCTTTATGGCCCATTGAGTTTACCCATGGCCTCTTTGGGTAACCTTGTGTACAGGACTTTGCAGTGGAGCCTAGGGGACTCATAGTGGGCACATACTTGAAGATAATAGTCCCATCACCCAGAGTCCATCAGAAGACATTAAAAAGGGAGGGTTTGGGCTCCATGAGTCCCTCCACAATCCATGATTGGTTAGCATTTTGCAGTGTGTCTCTGTATCTTCCAGCTCTACATTCTACAATATTCTCGTGCCTTAGAGGGAGTGGTATAAATTTCCTCTTGAGGGCTGAGAACTCAAACATCCTTTATTCTCACACCTTCAGCAGCCAAGAATCTCTACACTCATCCCCATTCATTGGACAGAGGAAATTGATGTTGGCTGCTCCATAACAGTTATGCCTCTATTAAACAGTGGGTAATGTTGCCTGGTGGGATGGTCCTGTTGTTGCTGGAGATCACAGCTGGGTAAGCCTACTGATGCCTTTTCTCCCCTAGTGGCCTGCAGAGCTCAAGGCCTACTAGTATTATGAAAGAAACCAGGAGGAATGGGGTTTTCAGCTCATTTTATCATCACTTCTTAGTAACTTTCAACCTAGGAGTGTGATGTCTTTAGTGATAGGATCTTGTCTTCTAGTTCTGGTAGGAAATGAGGGCAATGCCAAGGGCCTGTAATGTTTGGGAAAACTGTGGGACCTACCTGACCATCAATTTAAAAGTGGTATCTCACAACTGGTACTGGGATTTTGTTGAATAATTCATCACTTCTAGAAGTAGCATTATTAAGCAATGCGGAATAGCTGATATATAAAATATACTTATATGTATATGTTTGTTTTGTGTGTGTGTATTTTTTAATTTTTTGAGATTTCCCAGCAATGGATTTTTACCATAATTTTCCAGCTCCCCCAACTCCTCCAAAATCCACACTTTTCTCCCAACCCACGCAATTTGCATCCTCTCTTTTTTAAGTCCTTCAAGTCCAATTTCTGCTGCACAAATACTGTTTGGTGTAGGGCTCTCTCTTGAGGTATGGTTTAAAAAATGATTATTCCTCTTCCAGAAACAGCCATTGATTTCTTTTTAAAATATTTCATTTATTATTTTTATTTTATGTGTTGAGTGCCTTGTCTGCATTTAAGAAAGGGACACATATGTCAAGCAATGCCTGCAGAGGTCAGAAAAGTGTACTAGATCTCCTGCAACTGGAGTTAGGGATTGTTGTTAATCATCATGTAATTGTTAGGAATAGAACCCAGGTCTTCTTCAAGAACAACTAGTGGTCTTAACCACTGAGCCTTCTCTTTAGCTCTGAGGAGCTATAAATTGTTAGTAGACTCTCAGTTTCATTGGAACTTCCTTCCCTTCTGCCCCCTACTTGCTGAGATTGTGCCTGGCTTGCACTTGGGAATTCTTATGCATGCTCTCAAAAATACTGTGAATTCATATGTGCACCCATCCAGTTGTGTCCAGAAAATACAGTTTCCTTGGGATTAGTCACTACCTCTGGTTCTTCCAATCTGTCCACCCTGCCTTCTGCAATGATTCCTGAATCTTGGAGAGAGGGATGACCAGTTGTGGATCCTGTTAATCACCATCTCCTACAGAAAGAAGCTTCTCTGATGAGGTCTGAAAGACCCACTAATCTATGGATGTAAAGATTATCATTAGGAGTAGATTTAGTAATAGGCTGTTTCAGAAAAATAACAGTAGTAGATTATCCCCTATGGTCTGTTCCCTGTCTAGCCACAGATTCTCTGTCCTGTCAATGGTGTAAGGTATGGTATTGCCCAAGTTCTCTCGGGATCTCTTGCACTATCAGACAAATCATATGACATATCTTTATGAGAATTTATTATAGTTTATATTGTTGGGGGAGGGCTCAGAGCCTGCCTTTCCAGATAGCTCCTGCTGCCGATAGTCACTGCTAGCTTCAACCCACGCCATTCCTTTCTTGTGCCCTTCGGGAGCTCCTGTCCAAGATGGTGCAGAAAGCCCCTCCCTCCGTGGCTAATTCTCCACAGTGAAATATCTACAGCAGGCCCCAGCCCTCAGAGGAAAAAGGCCGCTTAGGACACATATGGCTTTTATCTTGTAGAGCAGGCATTAAAGTCAGAGACTGGTTGGTTTTCTCTATGACACTAAAGCCACAGTTGCATAAGTGGGTGTGTTTTATCGGGCGAGTCCTCAGGGTAGTTCATAGGGTTCACACGTAGGTAAGGCTGGTGATTAATTTCCTCTTCCAGCAGTATGCCTTGCACCTTCTAGCCTTATGAAAGACAGCCAGTACGGATGAAGCTTGCAAATCACTATAAACTTCATTTCTCAGAGCTCTGTGATTCAAATGTGTGAAGTCTCCAGAAACAATGTCATAACATCAATTTACTGAGGGTGATCCACCAGCAATATCAATAGCCTATAATCTTTAGGGGGTGGTGTCAATAGGACCCAATTGACCAACAACTCCAAAAGAGATAATCCATTCCTGGCACTGTCTTTTTGCTAGCCTGGGGTATCTAGTAGGAGCAAACCCCCACCTACCTATTATAGGGTAACTCTATTTGAACCCCCTTTATATGTGTATATTTATATGTAACAGTGGATTTTGCAATCCACTCTACCTAGTTCTTTCAACAATATGCCTCAATTTCAGAAAAAGAAAAGATTTCATTTTACAGGAGAAGACTGCAAGACATTACAGCAATCACATAAATCTTAAACATAGTCAGATCCCCTCCTCGATTTTCACCCTATGGCTCACCCACAATACCTCATACACTATGTCACTTATGCTAAGTTCTTTGAGTCAAGTCTGCGCCCCCAAATGTCCCCGGTGGCAAGATCCTTCACTTGAACCTGGTCAGCCTCTCTAGGATTATGACCCCAAAGAAGATCAACTCTCCCTCACCCAGAGGTAATCAGCTGCCAATAACTCCTCAGTTAAAGCTGAGGCTTTCCACTCATTTCTCCAGGTCTATGCAGGGATTTTGCCTGGTTTGAGTTTGTATGAGTCCTGTGCATCCTGCCACCATTTCAATATGTTCATGCAAGCAAATTCCCAGAAGCATGGAAAAGTCTGATCCCTTGTCATTATCCACCAATGAAGGATGTTAAAATATTTAGGGTCCCTCTTCCACAGTGGTCCCTGAGGCTGGGATGGTTAAACAGAGGAGACCTATCCAGAGACAAACACTCTGGAGTCTCTTATTCTCTACATTTTGGTCTAGTGTTAATCCATAGATAAATGTACTTTCTTACTGAATGCTAAATATGTATTCGTATATTTACGGACAAGTATACCAGTCACCACTCATCAAAAAGCTGCTTTTGGTGACAGATGGGTACTATTACAGAGTTCTGCAACTAATCAAGAACAGAGATTAAGTACATATGAATTGCTCAACTCCAAGTGATACATCTACAAAATCAACACCTGAGGCTCACAGAACACAGAGAAACAGGGAATAGAGAGAGTACTGATACATCTCAGACCAGGGAAACTTCTTCATGCAGCAGAGGTTGATTAAAGCATTACACACTAGATATGCCTCTGGAGATGTGATTCAAGTTTCAAGACTGGGCTGTAGTTATTGCTGACATCAAAACATATGCTACCCATTCCATTTATACCTTTCATGTGGAGCTGATGGATCCAGATTCCACAGTAACCACTGGGGATACAGTAACCAGAGATGCTGGCTTGATCTGACCATCCCAAGTCCTCACTCTTGCAGCTGTACTTGATGCAGCAATCCTGTGGATAGGGAGAGTCCATCAGCTGAAGTCACAAACTCCTCATGGACAATGTGTATATTTAGGGCATCCACCTTGGAGAGCTGTCACCAGGCATGAGAGAAAACATGGAAGTCAGATCTTCTACATCACATGCTTACTGTCACCACTTACCTGAGCTGTTTCTGGGCAGAGAGCTGTGGGCTTTCAGAGGAAGTAAATACTTTGAATCTAGAACTTGAACAATGAATACATACAGAATGTCCTCTTCTTATATTTGGGGAGAAATCTCTTACTAGGCTGCCTCTAGTTCTTCTACTCCTGAGAAGCAATCTTGTCTAGAAATCAAGTAGGTTTAAATCTTTTATAAACTACTTTTATTGGACTGGAGAGGTGTTTCAGTGGTTAGCCTAATTCCTCCCCTGGAATCCATGTTATTTATCATTATTTTTACAGCCTTTTGAGTCTAATTTGTGTTCCTCAGATATTCTTGGGTGTAAGTTCCTTTCCTGGAGCTTGATCAACCAACCCCACATTTTAGTCATGATGATATTGTCTCTACATCTCCCAACACCCATCAGCTGTGGAAAGATTACAACAATCAGAGGTTATGAATGACACAGAAACTATTTCCAGACAGCAAGACAGCTGCTCATATGAACTCAAAGCAATTGTGACAGCACCTATAATACCTATGAAAAATCAAGCCAGACAAAATCCCAAAATGGAAGGGGGATGGGCAAGAAGCCCAACCCTAGCGGAGCTTTATATATTGTTGAATCTTTAAGTAATTCTTAGTTTTATTTACGAATGAGAGCATTATACTGGCTCATGGTTGGAGGGTACAATCTGCCTTCATGGAGAAGTCACGATGGCAGTCTCTTGAGGCAGCCACTTTTTTAATTCAATCTGGGACTCCTGCTGGGTCTTCCCATATCAAGTAATCTGATCTACAAAATTCCTCACAACGTATCCAGAGATTTTCTTCCCTGGAGGTTCTGAATCTGTCACGTTGTCAAGAAAAGTAACGACTACAGGGGCGTCTCAGGAGTTTGATGCCAGGGGTTGACTGACGGGAGTTTCTTGCACATAACAAAAATGTAGATTTTGTTCCTTGATCCGTCCCAGAGCCTGTGCCTTTGGACTGGAGAGTTGAGGCCACCTATATCTAGAGTTGGTTTTGAAAGATGTGTGTTGGTTAAGATCATTTGCTTTGTGTTCTTTGTCCTATTTTGAGTTTCTGTAATTATTTCTTCATGTGTTTCCCTTCTGTAACCTCTCGGGTGTAGTCATTCCTATCTTCAGGACTTTGTATGATTCCAAGTATTTTCTCTAGGGCTGATTGAATGAACATGAATTCTTTCAGCTTATTTGCGTCATACAAACTTTTTTCTTTCCCCTTTGGCCTTGATAGATACATTTTCTGGGTACAGAATTATGGGCATTTAGACCTGGAATGCTTCCGTCCAGGTGCTTCCGGCTTTAGTGGTTTGCTTTGGAAGTCAGCTGTAACACTGATGGGTTTTCCTTACATGAAACTTGTTGTTTTTCTTTTGCAGCTTTCAGTGCCCTCCCTTTGTTCTGTATCGTTAGTGTGTTTACTGTGATGTTATGTGGGATGTTCCTGTTCTGTGTGCTTCTTGTGTCTGTATGGGTGTGTCTTTCCTTAATTTGTGAGAGTTTTCTTCTAAAATCCTGATGAAGATCTGGTCAAAACCACCGACCTGAGATTCTTCTTCCTCTATTCCTATGAGCTGTGTAGTTGATCTTTTTATGTGGTCCCACATTTCCTGCATGTTCCAATACTGGTTTTACACTTTCTTTGCTTGAGCAGTTCAGTTCTTGAACTTTGTCTTCCAGTCTTGATATTTTTTTCTCCATTTTATTCATTCTGCTGTGAGACTGTCTCCTGTCATTTAAAATTGACTTACCGAATTTGTCATCCATCTTCATTTTGTCTTGGGATTTTATCCAGTATTTCCATCTCTTTGTGAATTCATGTTTCAAGTCATAAATTATTTTTTTTATTTTATTCAGTCATATATTTGTATTTTCCTAAGCTTCAGTCGGGAGTGTATTCCTATCCTCCAAAGTCTTTGAGTTGTTTGTCTGTGTGTTGTTTAAGTTCTTTGATCATGTTTATGATTATTCTTTTAACTTATTTATCCTGGTGTTCCTCTGTGTGGTTCTCGTTACCGTATGAGTTTTGGTGGGGACATATCTTCTTGATTTTTCATTTTATTTGAGTTTTTGCACTGTCATTTGGCATGTAGGATTTTTTTGGTTGTTTGTGTGTCTGACATGAAATTTTAGTCTGCCTTTGTTTAGTAGTTGGTTCTGTTTATATTGTTCATGAAGCTCGTTGTTTTTGCTTAATATGAATAGTTGGAGTGTGCTTCAGGTACTAAATTTTGATTTTTTTATTGGCGGGACAGGACTGTTTCATGCTGATTCCCGAACTGCTCTTTAGTAGAGCAAGGAAAATTCAATGATATGGGGGTCCAGTGTCTGGGTTCTTGCAGGTTAGTAAAGAGTTCTCAGGTAGGAATATCTGGAGGGGGTTAGAGTCTAGACTGGAGTAATATCAGCATTTGAGGGGATCTAAATATCTAGTCCAAACAGCTGTGGGCCCTGAAGCTGACAGATACACACACACGCGCGCACACACACACACTATATATATATATAGATAGATAGATAGATAGATATATAGATATATATATAGATGTATATATAGATATATACATCTATAGATAGATAGATAGATAGATAGATAGATAGATAGATAGATGCATCAAACTGAGTCCATATGTTATTGCTTACAATGCCGTTTTATTGGGTTTTTGTGCATTTCATGCAATAAATATCAACCAAATTTAGACCCCTCCCCCATCTGTGCCCTCCTATAGCTGCCCTACTGGATTTCATGCATTCAGTCATATATGTTAAGTCCTATTCTGTCAAGAATTTGTACCCAAATGTTCCTTGGTTCTAGTTCATCCACTGGAGTCTAGAGAGCCTATCAAGAGTCATTCCTTTAAACAAGATATCTACTCTTCCTTATCCAGCAGTAATCAGTTGTGAATAGTTGTTTGGCTAGGGTTGAGGTCTGCTCAATTTCCATTTTTCTATGCTGTTTTTTCGTCTGATTCAGTCAACATGGATCGTGTGCGTGTTGTCACCATTGCTGCAAATTCATGTGAACAAGTTTCTGGAATTCTGAAGGCTTCTTTTTCCTTATGTTCATGCACCAACCCAGGCTCTTTCTGTCCCCTCTTCTTTAAAGATCCCGGAGCCATGGGCGGGTGAGGTTTAACACAGGGTTCCTATCCAGGGACAGATACTCTGTAGTCTCTTGTTCTCGAAAACTTAACCAGGTGTGGCCTTCTGTGTGCATTGCACCTTGTTGCATGAGGAAGACTCACTGGTGAGAGTTGAGGTGTGTATTATTATTCTCTCTACCACATGTTCTGTTATGTTCCATGAGCCATTGGTGTAGATATGTCACTTAGAATAGGACATTCTCAGACAGATATTCTCTGTGTGGACAGCTGTGGAATTCTGTAATAGTCTCCACCCGTTGCAAAAGAACCTTCTTTAATAAACGGTGTACAGTATACTTCTCTGTAAATGTAATGATCCATATTTTACCATATGGTAAGAAATTCCCATTTTTCTAGAGATATGAGATAGACAGGGTTTTCTCTTCGATATTTGACCTTTCCAGAAATGTGTATTTGGCTATATTTACAGTGCCATCCATGAGAAACCTTCCACTGAGAGGGCTTTAAATCCAATTATCTAGCTGTTGATTACCCCTTGATAAACCTGCCATTGCCCCACCAAGAGGAATAGTTTGCTGTGCCTTTATTGCGTTTATTAGGCTTTGGAGCTGAATTGAACCATTGATTTATTATCTTCCTTAGAAGCTTGCATAGTATCCTCTAGAACTCTGAGAGCCAATTATCAGGGAGAAGGAGTCCAGGTTAGTACCAGCTCCAATTCTTGTGTCTGAAGTATGCTTTGTCTTCAGCAATAGGGCCTTACCTTCAAGTTCTCAGAGAAAATCAAGGGCTGCAGTAATAGCCTGTGTTATTGGGGGAGTCTCTTGGACCTCTCTGACTAACAAATGGACAGGAGGTTTCACCATAATACAGAATTTTGAAAGTACTCTATAGTCAATATCATCCAGCCTCTAAATAGCTCCTTCTTCAAACACTGCTTCTATTTTTCTGCCTTAGTCTGTATTGTACTGACTTATAAAAATATGAAGGACAATGTGCTTTATACGGAGAAGGAGATTCATTTCCCCCCACAGTTTTTTTTTTTGATGTTTTAACCTTTATAAAGATCTCCATTTCATTATTAAAATACACAGTTTCATACAGAAAAATTCTTTTTCAATGCAACTGACATTGGATGTTTGCACATGCATTTCTAATCTCTAAATATCTGATTATTACTAGTCACAGTTGGTTACTTTCTGAGCTTCTAGGCATCTGAGCATGGATATAAAGTCATCAGGTA
>NW_008328145.1:241672-244950 GCF_000622305.1 Nannospalax galili
GGAAACAGTATTGGTTCCCCAGGTGTCTGGGGCCCCAAGACTAGGAATGGCGCAGGGCTCAGACTAGGAGTATAGAACAGCGAGCGGGGGGCATGGAAGGGTGAATGTGGCTTAGGGAGTCCCGGCGCGGAGAGCTGCGCTTTAGACTTACCCCAAGAGGTCTGAGGATAGTCCCCCCCCACAGTTTTGACAGCTGAGAAGTCCAAATAAATAGAACCCATGCCATAAGGCTGGATGCCACATCATAACCTGATCCGTTGCATCACATGACAGCAGCAAGAACAGGAGTTGCAGACAGTATGTGAAGGAGAGCTCAGACGTGGAAGATCGCTCTCTAACTCAACAGCCCATTCTGTTGGTATCTGGTCCAGGGTTTCACACCTAAAGCAGGTTCTAAGTATGTCTGCCACTGGGACACATGGACTAATTACCTCCAGATTGGCCACAATTGATCAGGTTTACAATTCCTTTGCACTCTAACAAAAGAGTAAATTCCAGTATAGTGCGTTTTGAAAGGCAACCCAAGTTCAAACCATCACAATACCATTAAGAAAATCTAAAACCGGATGAAGAAAATAATTCCTTGAAGTTAGTCAATGTTGCATCAGGAAAATGTAAAAACTAAAATAAAATGACACTTAACAACACAAAGAGATAGACATTTCCAACATAATGTACTTATCTGGACACCAAAATTAGAATATTGGTAATAATGGATTACAATTGGAAATGTGTAAAGATGACACAGCCCTGGACATGTGACCTGGGAAGGGGCTCCGGCTGCAATGTGTTCACTGTCAGGATTTGTGCGGTCAATTCATATTCAAGATGAAGTTTCAGATTTCACTCCTGTGTGGCTTTGTTATGACATTCTTTTCCTTCAATTTTCTTTCCAACTTTGCTTCAGTGAGTATTTCTAATATATTTGCTTCATTTTAATTAAACTTTGTTCCTTAAATGTGTTCAATAACTTTTCTGCAATTATGGATTTCCTTTTTAGTTTTGAGTAACTGCAATTTTAGCACTGACTTTACTCCTGTCACATCTGCAAATGTTCCTGTCTCCCGTGTTGCACCTGCACAGACACATGGCAGATGCACAGCACTCTGGATGTCTGCATTCCAGTGTCTGCTCTGGGTGCTGATGTCCCCAGCACAGTCTTGTTCTCCTCCATTCCTGTCTCAGTTGTAACCCTGATGGCCATGTGCTGATCATCCCTCTGGGATCACTCAATGGAGGCAGGTGGCCTACATCTAAGACATGATTTCATATTTGTTTGCACATAGACTCTCTACAGAGGTCACTCAAAATGGTAGGGTTTATATCAAGTTAATGATTGTACATAACAGCCCTTCTCCATTTCAGGAAGCTGATCTTTCAAGGCATCAATGAGAATATTATAGATGAATGAAAAATAATTTTCCACTTGTCTCAACTCTAAAATCATAATCCATTATCAAAGACCAATTGTGAATAGTTTCTCTGTTGCAGTCTGACCCCAGCAGGGCCACCTTCCCCTAGGGTTTCTGACAGCCTCAGGATGTGGTTTGCACACTGTGTCTCATGCAATAATACACGGCCGTGTCCTCTGCCTTCAGGCTGTTGATCTGCAGGTAGGCAGTGCTGATGGAGGCATCCATGGAGAAGACAAAACGTCCTTTGAAGTCCTCAGCATAAGTTGGGTTTCCAGTGTCAGTGTTGATCGCACCCATGCCCTTTAGACCCTTTCCTACTGGCTGCTTGAACCAGTGCATTCCGTAGCTGGTAAAGGTGTACCCCGAGGCCTTGCAGGAGATCTTCACTGACTGTCCAGGCTGTTTCAGCTCAGCACCAGACTGTTCCAGCTTGACCTGGGCATGGGCACCTGTGGGGAGAATACAGAGGAGTCAGGAGAAATGGAACTGCCTCAGTTTCCTCTGCAGCTCTGGGCCCGTGGATCTTACCTGGCATAGCTATGAGCAGGAGAAGGAAGCTCCACACCCAGTCCATGTTGTGTGGCATTAGGACTCAGTGACTCTCTAAGCCTGACGGGACAGTGCCCTTGCTGCGTATTTAGAGAAGCCTTGGGTTTCTATTTGGAGACCCTGAGATATTTGCATACAACATGATTCCCCTAACACCTTACTGGACAACACTTATATAAATATCCTGAGACCAACTATCTCAGACCCATTAACCAGGGTGACTGAGCCTTTGCTCTGTGGTGTCAGATGTCTCTGTCTTCACTTTGGTGATGTCCAAATCTTGAGGCTTGGCATGTCTTGCACAATCACATCCTCTAAGAAGCCCACCCTCATGCATTCACTGGTCCTTACTGAAGCCTCAAAAGTGGAGCAGGACAACAGTATTCTCTCAAGGCAAAATGGTGACCATGCTTTAGCTGACTGTCCTTTTTATGTGACCAATTTCACTGATGGACCCTGAGCACAGCTGAAGTCCCTCAGTTCGCTGAGCCTTCTGCAGTCATCCTTCAGGTCCCATTGGCAGCCAAATGATGGTATGTCCATAAAAATGATTTGTCACCTCTCCAATCGTCACAGTCCCTGTTGTGTCACTTTGGGGAGAACAGAAACTGGGATGCAGTGTTGTACTCTGAGCCTTTATGACTATCTACTTAATCTGGCACACATGTCAAATATTGCTTTAAATCAGGAATCTGACGTAATATACTGCCTTGATTTTCCTGGAGAAATGTCACTAGGTCTAATCCTATCATCTAAGGCAGAGACATTTCTGCTCCATTAATTATTTTATGCATTTAATCCATATGAAATGTCTTCTCTTATACACGACCTTTCTGAGTCTTAGACTATTGTTCTAAGCATAGGATCTCCAGACAAGAAAGTCTTCAGGGAACAGTTTTATACAGGAAGCACCACAAACTGACGCTTACTCTTCAACCAACCATAGCACCTGCTAGCATCCAGGTCTTCAAACACTGTGAGCTGAGCGCCTCCTGCTGATAAGTGTACAGGCAGGATAAGTTGGTTCTGTGCTCCCATCAGTGAATCTGTAGGAGAGTAATATATTGTCCTCAATTTTCAGATTTTATCTGCATGAGGCAATGTTTTATCCATCATCTCTTGATATGGTGAATATTTTTCACAAATGCAGCATATCCTGTCATGAAATCATCAGTTTGGATTCTTATAAAACTAGGCCTCCCCTAGAATCCACCAGCTCCACTTCACACTGAACAACTGCAGTGACAGAGAATCCTGGCAAGGAAACTATCACACATGTCCTCATTCCCTCTCATTTATATCCAGTCACACACT
>NW_008328145.1:245323-247483 GCF_000622305.1 Nannospalax galili
GTTATACTTTCTCCTGATGAAACACCAAAATTTCAAGCATAAACAGGTTAGTAATGTGACCAAGTAAACAGCTCTGGAAGACGTTATCTCCAGGTCAGCAATTTTCATGATGTTCTCTGAATCAACACCAGACAAGACAAGGCCTTGGCTTGTGACAATTGTGGAATGTTATGTTGTAAGAACATGACCGCCTTTATTCTAGTCCAGTACTTAACCTGAACAGTACAAAGAATGTAGTTTCATTCCAAGTCATTTGCGTAATACTTAGTTCTTTATTTCTGGTTTAGCACATCAGTTGTTTCTAACCTCTCATCACCCATGTCCATGTACTTCTCTTTCAAAACAGAACAGGTACATTGGCAGTCTCCAGGGTCCAATGACCTATTTGAATTGTAAAGCTTCCTTGGAATTCTCAGAGAACTGACCCTTTGGTGATTTCTCTAGTCCAGCATCTTTCATTTCTGAGACAAAGGAGTGTAATATGGGGCAAAGGAGGTATTTCTGCTCTTCTTTTGAATGACGCTGGTATACTAACCAATTTGAGAAGCTGGCCTACCAACCAGATCCTTGAGGTTCTCCCACAGAAATATCTCCCTGTTTGCAATAGTCAAGGAATGACAATAATATTTCATAGTGAGATGGTCTGTGGGTGGAGACAGTCAGATATGTCCAACTGGGCTCATACTCTATACTCTCAGAAAATTACAATCCTATTTTTAGCCACCCAAATTTTATTTTAAGCTTGAAGTTCGTGGAAAATTTGTTACACAGTAACAGAAAACATATGCATGTGTCTTTTCATTTTGTGCTGTAGATTGTAACTGTCCAGTATTGTTTGTCCTTCCCTGGTACTTGAATCAGCAAAGATCTATTATAAAGAGCTGCACAGTAAACATTTTAGGCATTTGGGGATTTGTGATGTCTGTTTTTTAATGTATGCTTTTATTGAATTTTTATGCTTTTCATACAAAACATATTAATCATCTCTATACCCCTCCCGCATCTGTACCTGTCCATAGTGCCCCCAGTTGATTCCATGAATTCTATCATATATGTTAAGGCCTATGGAGTCAAGAGGCCTTAAACAAGATCAATTCTCCCTCGACCAGCAGTAAGCTGCCAATAGTTCCTCAGCTAAAGTTGGGGCCTGATGCCAATTTCACCAGATTTATGTTAGGTTCTAGATTTTGTGAGTTGCATGGGTCTTGTAGATGCTGACATCACTGTTAATAGTTCATATGAACAAGGTCCCAGGAGCATGCACGTCTCTGTTTCCTTATGGGCATGCACCTGCTCCTATAGCTCTTCCAATCTTTCTGCCCCTTCTTCCACAGTGGTTCCTGACTCCCAGGTGGAAAGTCCAGAGACCCACACTGCAGATTCTTACTCTCTAAACTTCGGCCATTTGTCAAATTCTGTGTCCATTGCCTTTTATTGCAGGAGGAAGCTTTGCTTATGCGAACTGAGAGATGGATTAGAAATTCACTGAGCCCCTTGTTCCACTATGTTCAATGAGTCTTAGGTGTAGAGGTTCCATTGTAGAAATATCTCTTAAGGTTGGGTGTTTCACAGACACTTATTCTGCATTTGACCAGTTGTGGAATTTTATAATAGTTTCTGACTATTCCAAAAGGAGCTTCTTCGATGAGTGGTGATGGGGATAATTGTATGTAAATATAAGGATCCATGTTTAGCATACATTTAAAAATTATGTTTGTTTAGAGGTATGACAGACGTAGGGTTTTCTCTAAGATCTATGACCTCTCCAGCCATGTATGTTGGGCTAGTTACAGTGCCACATATTGAGTTCTCAGTTGTTGAATGGGCTTTAAAGGCAATGAAGTAGATGTTGATTACCCCAAAGATAAAACTTCCACTACTGTATCAATATACTTTGCTGTACTGGTCATTGTTTTGGTTGTTTGGTTTCAAACCTTAGATTGAACCACTGAGTAAATTCCTCCATTATCAGCTTACACAGTGTCCTCTAGTATCAGTTCTTAACAGATCAGCACCTGCATTGTGCAAGAAGTAAATAATGGCTAGATGTTTTAGCTCCTGGTGTACTGCTAAAACCATAGGTACATGGTGAGGAAGTCATGAAGACAGAAGCTTGAGAGTCCTGGTCATATTCATTTCCAGCCAGGAATCCGATGGAGA
>NW_008328145.1:247828-254074 GCF_000622305.1 Nannospalax galili
TAGGATCCATTCCCAGTACCCACACGGAGTGGCTCATCACCACTCATAATTCTAGTTCCAGGAGATCTGATCACAACAGGCACCTTTTCTGATCTCCACAGGCTCCAGGCACCCAAATGTATACAAGCAGGTATTCACATATATACTTAAAATAAAAATAAAGTATTAAAAAAGATTAATCATCATTGTTGGGCAAGTGGTTCAAAGGGAAACATACTCTCTATGAAAAATGAGGAGCTGTGTTCAAATCCCCAGTAACCTAGTAAAAATTTGGGGCATGTCCATGTCTATGCCTATAACCCAACCACTATTGAAAGTGCAGGCAGGACATTTGCTGAGACTTGCTGTCTACCAGTCTAGCTCCAGGTTCAGGGAACACCCTGTATCAGGGGTATAAATGAGAGAGTGATAGAGCAAGGTACCAAATGTCCTGTCTGCTCTCCACACTTGAGCGCAGGTGAATACATGTGTGTGTATATAACACACACATGCACATGCACACAGTGACACACAACATTATCCTTCACACTGAAGATGAAGGGACTCTTGTGTAGAACTGCAAAGTGGGTCAAGGTGATACAGGTATGCCTTTACCAAGTCTCCAGCCTTACTATTAGTGGAGGTTTCCCTAAAATTGCTGTGAATTACACATCCTCTAGATGAGAACATCAATAAATGTAAGGGTTCACATAGACAGACGTGAATCTAATAGATTGTTTTGTTTGACATTAATCCTCTATCTGGTAAATAGACACCTTTCACATTTCCTCCTAGAAAAGTCACATATCAAATTATGACATACTTGCAGGTAATCTGCACCTCTCAATGTTTCTAAAACCTCCCGAGAGAGTATCATCATCTGAGAAACAAGAATTCAAAGATGAGTCTGTGAGGGACATTTCAGATTTAAACCATGATTATTAGATATCAATGGATGGCAATACAAAGAATTATGACATATATTCAAAGCAGAATATCATTAAACAACCAAATTAATTAAATCTTTTTGGAGGAAAAAGAATCAAACTGGATACCAGCATGTTAAGCAAAGTAAGCCACACTGAGCAAGGCAAGTATTCCAAGATTTCTCTCATTTTCTCAATCTAGAAGTAGAAGATGGAGCTTATTGCCACCAACATGGGGGAGGAGAGACAGAGAGAGAGACAGAGGGACAGAGAGGAGAGAGACACAGAGAGAGAGACAGAGAGACAGAGACAGAGAGACACAGAGAGAGAGACAGAGACAGGGACAGAAGAGACAGGGACAGAGACAGAGAGAGACAGACACAGAGAGAGACAGAGAGAGAGACAGACAGACAGACAGGGACAGAGACAGAAAGAGACAGAGACAGAGAGACAGAGACACAGAGAGAGACAGAGACAGAGACAGACAGGGACAGAGACAGAGAGAGACAGACAGTGACAGAGACAAACAAGGACAGAGACAGAGAAAGACAGAGACAGAGAGACAGAGACAGAGAGACAGAGACAGACAGGGACAGAGACAGAGACAGACAGGGACAGAGACAGAGACAGAGACAGAAAGGGACAGAGAGACAGAGAGAGAGACAGACAGGGATGAAGACAGACAGGGACAGAAACACAGAGAGAGAATATTGTAGATGAATGAAAAATAAATTCCCACTTGTCTCAACTCTAAAATCATAAGCCAGTATCAAAGACCAACTGCGAATTGTTTCTCTGTTGCAGTCTGACCCCAGCAGGGCCACCTTCCCCTAGGGTTTCTGACAGCCTCGGGATGTGGTTTTCACACTGTGTCTCGCACAGTAATACACAGCCATGTCCTCTGCCTTCAGGCTGTTGATCTGCAGGTAGGCAGTGCTGATGGAGGCATCCATGGAGAAGACAAAACGTCCTTTAAAGTCCTCTGCATAAGTTGGGTTTCCAGTGTCGGTGTTGATCCAGCCCATATCCTGCAGAACCTTTCCTGCTGGCTGCTTCACCCAGTTCATTGCATATTCGGTAAATGTGTACCCTGAGGCCTTGCAGGAGATCTTCACTGACTGTCCAGGCTGTTTCAGCTCAGCCCCAGACTGTTCCAGCTTGACCTGGGTATGGGCACCTATGGGGAGAAAACAAGGGAGTCAGGAGAAATGGATCTGCCTCAGTTTCCTCTGCAGCTCTGGGCTCGTGGATCTTACCTGGCATAGCTATGAGCAGGAAAAGGAAGCTCCACACCCACTCCATGTTGTGTGGGATTGCGACTCAGTGGTTCTTTAAGGCTGATGGGACAGTGCCCTTGCTGCGTATTTAGGGGAGCCGTAGGTTTCAACTTAAAGGTCCTGAGATATTTGCATACAACATAGTCCCCCTGACACCTTACTGGACTAACCTTATATAATATCCTGAGACCAACTGTCTCAGACCCATTCACCAGGGTGACTGAGTCTTTGCTCTGTGGTGTCAGATGTCTCTGTCTTCACTTTGGTGATGTCCAAATCTTGAGGCTTGGCATGTCTTGCACAATCACATCCTCTAAGAGACCCAGCCTTATGCATTCACTGATCCTTACTGAGGCCTCAGAAGTGGAGCAAGGGAACAGCATTCTCTCAAGTCAAAATGCTGACCACTCTTCAGCTGACTCTTTATGTGACTAGTCTCATTGATGGACCCTGAGGACAGATAAGAGCCACTTAGTACAATGAGCCTTCTGCAGTCATCCTTCAGCTCCACTGGTGTCTATTTTTGGGCCTTAAGATCTCTTCACATATCCAACAGTGTTCTTCCTCCATGAATCATGTAGAACTAAGTTGTGCTCTCCATTTAAAATCATCAAATGTGGTTTTATTTCAGATAAAACTAAGTAAGAAAAATATTACATCACATACTGCAATGATGAATAATTTTGGAGGCTAATGATGATAGATTATTTTTAATGTCTTTGAAAGCATTATATCGTGTCCCATTTTATTAACCTCTGATACAATCCTATTGACGTATCTAGCTTCATAACTGTTGTCAATAGTACAATGAATGATGACATTGTTTACAAAGACGTAATAGTAAAATAAATTACAGTGAAGTCATCCATTCTAAGGCTCCACACCTTAGCCTAAGTACAGCTAGTGGAAGCTCTAACATTTGACCAATAGTACAGAATAAATCTTTATTACTCAGAAAAACAGACACTCTTTTTAATGAATATTCAGATTGATAAACATTCCAGACACTGCTAAGAAAGTTTGGTCCCAGAGTTTTCAGATTCAGACATCTTCATGAAAAACTCGGAAATAAAGCCAGGCTGAGTGAGTGCAGAATAGTCCTGACTAAATTAAAGAAAAATCACGGGCTCCTACATAGTGTAATTTCTTACATTCTGATTCTCAGAGCCTTGTGATGGCTTCCTGTCCATGTCCTTGTCAGGGACAATCTCTTGGTATAGGAGACACAGTGATGTGTACTTGGAAAATGCAAGTGCAAAACTGCATTGTTTGAAGATTTCACCATCTGACTCAGAATCATGTAATCTTACCTTTTGCTATGCGTAGTAGAACACCACCAACATAGGGAAATCCATGCATCAAGCAGGATGCCTGTAATATCCATGAGCATTAACACATAGCCCTTGCTGTGCATAAATGGGCTGGTGTGGAGATGGCCCAGGGGACCCAAAAACTCTCACATGATCTAGGATGTGAACCCTTGTGCTCTCTTTGGTTAAAATTAATATGCATCAAGCATGGTGGTACAGCCTTTAATCCCTCTATTTGGGAGGAATAGGTGGCAGAACTCTGTGAGATCAAAGTCAGCCATGTCTACATAGTGATTACTGGGCCAGCTAGGGCGAAATGGAAACCCTAACTCAAGAGAAAAGTAATATGTATAGGTATATCAGTCAATTTCAAATCTTTCTAAAATGCTCTATTTCACAGAGGGAAAATACTATGTAGAAGCCTTTACAAAGATAATTTTCTGTAATTTCTGATCATCTCAATTTAGGAGATATATGTTAGTGAAAACTTTTGGGAACAGAGACAAACAACAAATGATATGTTTCAGGGAGACATTGATAATACATCAATAACTCTATAATAAAATATTCTTTGAGGAGTATGTGGAGATTCATTGTTTATTTGGATATTATATTGAGAGTATATTTTGACTATGCTCACCATAATAATTACATTCATTTTGTTCATCATGCCACTATCTTTAACATAAAGTTTTGCAAATGCACAAAGCTGACATTGCTCTCTGAAGGATCAGAGGTCCTGCCAGCTGTGGAGTGATCCTTCTCTGTTTCCATAGCCTATGATGTGAAATGTAGATAAATCTCCATTTACCAGATGATTCTTAAACAAAACTGTGTGCAGGTGACAGAGACTGGATATAGGCACACACAATGCTGATCTTGTCCCACTCACTGTAAATGAACATACATTTGTGTCTCACAATTACCATGGGAACTCTTTAAGAATAACCACAGCTTGATGAGACAAATGGTTTTCTCCATCATCCACCAAAAACCCCCATGTTGATCATTGAAAGTTTAGTGGATATTGTGACACTTCTGCGGTTTGGAAACAAATTATTATTCAATAAATATAACTTTTTTAATCCCGATAGTAATGTGCTGAGAGGAAATAAGGACCTGGAATGTGCTTCATCGGAAGGAGGGAGAAGACTTGAGAGGAATTTAAATATGAGAAAGTGAGAGGTCTCTAGAGTCATGTGGGGCAGGAGCTTCCTACACCAGAATTCAAATCATTTGGAGCCACAGAGACATCGCTAACAGGACCCTGGACACTCTCATAAAGGCTCAGAGCGCAATGCTGCATTCCAGCTTCATGTCTCCCCAAAGTGACACATGACCGGTCTCTGACTGTTGGAGAAGTGACAAATCATTTTTACGTACATATCATCATTTGGCCGCTCCATCTTACCATTAGGTCACATTGCCCATCTCATGTCCCAAAGCTCTCCTTGCACCAAAAACATAGGAAACCCTGGGCAATGAAAAGAAGGGGGTTCTTAGCCATTTCTGCATATCTGCGGATACACAGCCTGAGCGGCATCTAAGCTGCTCTGGTATTAAGAAGAGACAGAAAATACTTCCTCTCCTCAGGAAGGAGAAAAGGTTGGTCTCAGAATATGGACTGCACTGGCAAGGTAGTCCCACTACTGCAATAGTGGGAAAAATGTCATGGAAGTAACAAAAAATCTGATGAGATTTAACACCCATCCCAAGAGATGGAACCCAAACCTGCAATGACTCAGGCCCTTGTGGCTAGTGATAGGTTGTAGGCTCTAGGGTAGAACCAGCTACGAATATTTTCAAAATGTACATTGTAGTAAACCGAGTCTCAATGACTTGGTGTCACGTCCACATATTAGTGCGTTTCCCAACCCTCGTCACAGAAGCTCCATGTAGAAGAAGGCGATTTACACAGATACATACAATGAGTCAATGTGCAGGGAATGTGAGCTTCAGAAGGCTCAGTCCTAAAAGGACACGCCTCCTTCTGAAGGTCCTGTATCCCCATGGAAGAGGGGAGGGAGGACTGGGAGCAGCAGAGGAGGTAAATAACTACAGGAAAACAGTGTTTTCTTAACAAATTGGAGCACTTGCGCACGAGAACGCAAAGCAATTGTGGTATCATGGACAAGACCTACTAAATAGTTCACGCCAGACATCATGCCTTCCTAGATTGGGGAAGTAGGCATGAAGTTCCAAATTTTCCTGAGAGGCTACTGGCATTTCACAGCTTCTGGAAGAATAAGATTCGGTCTTCTTTGAGGGGATGGCACCGAGTCAGTTGATCATGCTCACCCAAGAGTTTGGGCAACACAAATTGAACCCAAGGGAATGAATAAAGTACATGAAGTTGGATAGGCATTTAGGGTGGTAGTGGTGGGTCAGGGAGGAAAATAAGTGTGGTGTAAATATAACCAAATACACTGTAAGAAGTTTTCAAATATTTAATAACAACATTTAAAGAATAAATCCATGCAGAAATATGTGCTCTCAGAAGAAAAGTGACTCAGAAGTTGATTCGGTGTCTAGAGTACACTTTCCTGAAAAGGACTACGATTTTAAAGCCTGATAAACACAGTCTCAGAAGAAAAGTGACTCAGAGGTTGATTCAGTGTCTAGAGTACACTTTCCTGAAAAGGACTACGATTTGAAGCCTGATAAACACATACTTGTCACCAGTTTGGGATATAGACCTTTACCTTAATCTAGCACACATGTCAAACACTGCCTTAAATAAGAAATATGACAGAA
>NW_008328145.1:254210-264838 GCF_000622305.1 Nannospalax galili
CTATTGTTCTAAGCCTAAATTCTCCAGAAAAGAAAGTCTTCGGGGAGCAATTTCATACAGGAAGCACCACAAACTGCCACTAAGTCTCCAACCAACCACAGCACCTGCTGTGGGCCACTCCTTCAAACAGTGTGAGTTGAGCGCCTCCTGCTGATAAGTGTACAGGCAGGCAGTTTGTTCTGTGTGCCGCTCACTGAATCTGTAGGACAGTAATACACAGCAGTGTCCTCAGTTTTCTGATTTTATCTGCATTAGGCAATGTTTTA
This sequence comes from Nannospalax galili, assembly GCF_000622305.1. Lineage (NCBI taxonomy): Eukaryota > Metazoa > Chordata > Mammalia > Rodentia > Spalacidae > Nannospalax > Nannospalax galili. The sequence continues at coordinate 254,477 of NW_008328145.1, forward strand.
TCCACCATCTCTTGAGAAGGTGAATGTTTTTCACAAATGCAGCATATCCTGTCATGAAATTATCAGTTTTGATTCTTAAAAAACTCGGCCTCCCCCAGAATCTGCCAGCTCCACCTCACACTGAACAACTGCAAAGACAGAGAATCCTGGCAAGGAAACTATCACACATGTCCTCATTCCCTCTCATTCATATCTAGTCACGCACTTAGTAACTATTCTCCTTAAATTAACTTTTTAAACAGTATCAAGAATGTCATTGCTGAGCCCCTTCACACTGAGTCGTCCGTCTTCACTGATTTTCATTGAATCATAAAACCTGGGAATCCTGACTAGGCTCCTTTGTCAGAGAAGCAGAGTGAGGGCTGGTGTCAATAATGTGTGTTCTGGAAAGTAAGCCTTAGAGAGGACAGTGCCTAGAGTATTCGTAACTGTTTTGGGGGTGAATATTAGTGATATTTTTCCAATAAATCAGCAAATTTGGAAGCATAAACAGGTTTATAAGGTGCCCTAGTAAATACCTCTGGAAGAAGTTATCTCCATGGCCATGTCAGCAAGTCATGATGTTCTGGGGATCAACATCAGAAAAGACAAGGCCTTGGCTTTTGACAATTGTAGAATGTTGTTTTCTAAGAACATGATCTCCTTTTAGTCTATTCCAGTACTTACCTGAACAGTGTAAAGAACATACTTTCAGTCCAATTCATTTCCATAATTCTTAGTTCTTTACTTCAGAATTAGCACATCAGTTGTTTCTAACCTCATATCACCCATGTCCACGTACTCTTCTTTTGAAAAAGAACAGTTGCACCAGCAGTCTCCAAAGTCAAATGACCTAGGTGAATTGTAAAGCTTCCTTGGAATTATCGGAGAACTTACCCAATTGGTAATTTCTGCAGTCTACCATCTTGCAATTCTGAGACAAAGGACTACCATGGGGCGAAGGAGGTATTTCTGCTCTTCTTTTCAATGATCTCTGGTATTCTACCCAATGTGAGAAGCTGGGCCACTAACCAGATTTCAAGATTCTCCCACAGAGACATCTACCCATTTGCAGTAGTTAATGACACTAATAGTTCATAGTGAAATGTCTGTGGGTGGAGACAGTCATATATGTCCAACTGGGCTCAGGTTTCACACTCTCAGAAAATTACAGTTCTTTTTTTAGCTACCGGAGTTTTATTTTAAGCTATAAAGGTTGGGAATAATTTCTATGCAGAAACAGACAACAGACATATTCAACTTTTTATTTCATTGTATAGATTGCAACCTATACAAAATTGTCCTTGTTCTGTGGGTGGAGACAGTCATATATGTCCAATTGGGCTCAGGTTTCACACTCTCAGAAAATTACAGTTCTTTTTTTAGCTACCGGAGTTTTATTTTAAGCTATAAAGGTTGGGAATAATTTCTATGCAGAAACAGACAACAGACATATTCAACTTTTTATTTCATTGTATAGATTGCAACCTATACAAAATTGTCCTTGTCTAGCTCTTGAATCAGCAAAGATCTATTATAAAGAGCTGCAGAGTAAATATTTTAGACTTTTGGGCTGTGTTGTGTCTGTTTCTAATGTATGTTTTTATTGAATGTTTGTGCATTTCATGTAAAACAGCATAAAATTCCTTATAACCCTCGCCCATCTGTACTCATTGTGCCCCCACTGATTCCATGAATTCTATCATATTTGTTAAGGCCTATGGAGTCAACATAGTGTACTCAGATGATCACTAAGTGCCACTTCACACACTGGGGCCAAGTCAGCCTATCTGGAGTCTCTCCCTTAAACAAGATCAACTCTCCCTCATCCAGCAGTAAGCTGCCAAAATATCTTCAGCTAAGGTTGGGGCCTGCAGCCCATTTCACCAGTTTTAACCTAGGTTTTTGTTTGCATGAGCTTGCATGTGTCTTGTGGATGATGACATCACTCTTATAGGTTCATATGAACAAGGTCTCAGGAGCCTGTACGTCTCCATTTCCTTATGATCATGCACTTCCTCCTCTAGATCTTCCAATCTTTCTGCCCCTTCTTCCACAGTGGTTCCTGACTCCCAGGTGGATGAAGTCCAGAGACCCACACTGCAGATTCTTATTCTCTAAACTTTGGCCATTTTTCGAATTTTATGTCCATTGCCTTCTATTGCATGAGGCAGCTTCACTGATGAGAACTAGGAGATGGATTAGCATTCACGGAGCCCCGTGTTCCACTATGTGCGATGAATCTTAGGTGTAGAGGTTCCATTGTAGAAATATCACTTAGGGTTGGGTGTCTCACAGGCACTTATTCTCTGTGTTTGACCAGTTGTGGAACTTTATAATAGTCCCTGTCTGTTCCAAAAGAAGCTTCTTTGATGAGTGGTGATTAGGATAATTATCTCTAAATATTAGGATCCATGTTTACATATATTTAAAAATTGTTTGTTTAGAAATATGACAGACACAGGGTTTTCTCTAAGACCTATGACCTCTCCAGCCATGTGTACCTGGCTGTGTGCAGTAGGACATATGAGCTCTCAGTTGTTTAATGGGATGAAAGAACAATGTAACAGCTGTTGATTACCCCAAAGATAAAAGTTCCACTACTGCATCAATATATTTGTTGTACTGGACATTGTTTTGGTTGTTGGGTTTCAAACCTTAGAGCACTGAGTGAATTCCTCCATTATCAGCTTGTACAATGTCCTCTAGAATATCAGTGTTTACCAGAGCAGATGCTCCACCATGCAAGAAGTAAATAATGGCTACATGTTTTAGCTCCTGGTGTACTGCTAAAACCATAGGTACATGGTGAGGAAGTCATGAAGACAGAAGCTTGAGAGTCCTGGTCATATTTATTTGCAGCCAGGAATCCGATGGAGATGAATGCTCCTGCTCAGCTTGCTTTATTATTTCCATCCAGCCTAGAAACTCAGCCCTGGAATTGTTTTTGCCCACAAATACAGTGGGTATTTCCCCTTCAGTTTACATAGTCCAGAAATTCTCTCATAGACATGCCCAACGGTTTGTTTCCATGGTCCATCTAAGTCCCAGCAAACTAACAATAAAGACTAAATATCTAGAACTGTGGAGATGGCTTAGTGGTTAAGAGTGCATGGTTATCTTGGAGATAACCTAGGATCCGTTCCAGTACCCACACTGAGTGGCTCACCACCGCTGAGAATTCTAGTTCCAGGGGATCTGATCGCAACAGATACCTTTTCTGATCGTCACAGGTTCTAGGCGCCCAAATGTATATAAGCAGGCATTCACATATATACTTAAAATAAAAAGTATTAAAAAAGACTAATCATCATTGTTGGGCAAGTGGTTCAAAGGAAAACATACTCTCTATGAAAAATGAGGAGCTGTGTTCAAATCCCCAGCAACCTAGTAAAAATTTGGGGCATGTCCATGTCTATGCCTATAACCTAACCACTATTGAAAGTGCAGGCAGGACATTTGCTGAGACTTGCTGCCTTCCAGTCTAGCTCCAGGTTCAGGGAGAGACCCTGTATCAGGAGAATAAATGAGAGAGTGATAGAGCAAGGCACCAATGTCCAGTCTGCTCTCCAACTTGAGCACAGGTGAATATATGAGTGTGCCTATAACACACACATGCACATGTACACAGTGCCACACAACATTATCCTTCACACTGAAGATGAAGGGACTCTTGTGTACAGCTGCATACATGTGGGTCAGGGTGATACAGGAATGCCTTTTCCAAGAGTCTCCGCCCTTAAAATTGGTGGAGGTTTTCCTAAAATTGCTGTGTTTGAGTTACACAGACTCTAGATGTCTCATTTATTGTGAACCCCAATAAATGTATGGGTTCACAAAGGTAGATCTGAATGAAATAGCTTCTTTTGTTTCACATTAATCCTCTATCTGGTAAGTAGACACCTTTCACATTTCCTCCTAGAAAAGTCACATATCAAATTATGACACACTTGCAGGTAATCTGCACCTCTCAATGTTTCTAAAACCTCCCGAGAGAGTATCATCGTCTGAGAAACAAGAATTCAAAGATGAGTCTGTGAGGGACATTTCAGATTTAAACCATGATTATTAGAATTAGATATCAATGGATGGCAATACAAAGAATTATGACATATATTCAAAGTAGAATATCATTAAACAACCAAATTAATTAACTCTTTTTGTAGGAAAAAGAATCAAACTGGATACCAGCATGTTAAGCAAAGTAAGCCACACTGAGCAAGGCAAGTATTCCAAGATTTCTCTCATTTTCTCAATCTAGAAGTAGAAGATGGAGCTAGAGGAGGGTGAGAAGGATTGAGCGGTAAAGAAGGCAGGGAGAGAGAGAGAGACAGAGAGACAGAGACAGAGACATAGACAGAGACAGACAGGGACAGAGACACAGAGAGAGAGACAGAGACAGGGACAAAGACAGAAAGAGACAGAGACAGAGACAAAAAGGGACAGAGAGACAGAGATAGAGACAGAGACAGACAGGGACAGAGACACAGAGAGAGAATATTGTAGATTAATGGAAAATAATTTCCCACTTGTCTCAACTCTAAAATCATATCCAGTATCAAAGACCAACTGCAAATTGTTTCTCTGTTGCAGTCTGACCCCAGCAGGGCCACCTTCCCCTAGGGTTTCTGACAGCCTCAGGATGTGGTTTGCACACTGTGTCTCACACAGAAAGACACGGCCATGTCCTCTGCCTTCAGGCTGTTGATCTGCAGGTAGGCAGTGCTGATGGAGGCGTCCATGGAGAAGACAAATCGTCCTTTGAAATCCTCAGCATAAGTTGGGTTTCCAGTGTTGGTGTTGATCCAGCCCATATACTGCAGACCCTTTCCTGCTGGCTGCTTCACCCAGTTCATTGCATATTCGGTAAATGTGTACCCTGAGGCCTTGCAGGAGATCTTCACTGACTGTCCAGGCTGTTTCAGCTCAGCCCCAGACTGTTCCAGCTTGACCTGGGTATGGGCACCTATGGGGAGAATACAAGGGAATCAGAAGAAATGGAGCTGCCTCAGTTTCCTCTGCAGCTCTAGGCTCATGGATCTTACCTGGCATAGCTATGAGCAGGAAAAGGAAGCTCCACACCCACTCCATGTTGTGCGGGATAGGACTCGGTGGCTCTTTAAGGCTGATGGGACAGTGCCCTGCTGCGTATTTAGGGGAGCCATAGGTTTCTACTTAAAGGTCCTGAGATATTTGCATACAACATAGTCCCCCTGACACCCTACTGGACTAACCTTATATAATATCCTGAGACCAAATGTCTCAGACCCATTCACCAGGGTGACTGAGTCTTTGCTCTGTGGTGTCAGGTGCCTCTGTCTTCACTTTGGTGATGTCCAAATCTTGAGGCTTGGCATGTCTTGCACAATCACATCCTCTAAGAGACCCAGCCTCATGCATTCACTGATCCTTACTGAGGCCTCAGAAGTGGAGCAAGGGAACAGATTTCTCTCAAGTCAAAATGCTGACCACTCTTCAGCTAACTTTTTATGTGACTTATCTCATTGATGGACCCTGAGGACAGATAAGAGCCACTTAGTACAATGAGCCTTCTGCAGTCATCCTTCAGCTCCACTGGTGTCTATGAGCCCTTAAGATCTCTTCACATATCCAGCAGTGTTCTTCCTCCGTGAATCATGTAGAACTAAGTTGTACTTTCCATTTCAAATCATCAAATGTGGTTTTATTTCACATAAAACCAAGTAAGAAAAACATTACATCACATACTGCAATGATGAATAATTTTGGAGGCTAATGATGATAGATTATTTTTAATGTCTTAGCATTATATCATGTCCCATTTTATTAACCGCTGATAAAATCCTATTGAGGTATCTGGCTTCATAACTGTTGTCAATAGTACAATGAATGATGACATTGTTTACAAATATGTAATAATAAATTAAATTAGAGTGAAGTCATCCATACTAAGGCTCCACACCTTAGCCTAAGTACAGTTGTGGAAGCTCTAACATTTGACGAATAGTACTGAATAAATCTTGGATGACCAGCCTTTATTACTCGAAAAAACAGACACTCTTTTTAATGAATATTCAGATTGATAAACATTCCAGACACTGCTAAGAAAGTTTGGTCCCAGAGTTTTCAGATTCAGGCATCTTCAATGAAAAAATCAGAAATAAAGCCAGGCTGAGTGAGTGCAGAATAGTGCTGAATAAATTAAAGAAAAATCATGGGCTCCTGAATGATGTAATTTCTTACATTCTGATTCTCAGAGCCTTATGATGACTTCCTGTCCATGTCCTTGTCAAGGACAATCTCTTGGTATAGGAGACACAGTGATGTGTGCTTGGAAAATGCAAGTGTAAAACTGCATTGTTTGATGATTTCAACATATGACTGAGAATCATGTAATCTTACCTTTTGCTATGCATAATAGAACACCACCAACATAGGGAAATCCATGTATCAAGCAGGATGGCTGTAATATCCATGAGCATTTACATATAGCCCTTGCTGGGCATAAATGGGCTGGTGTGGAGATGGCCCAGGGGATCCAAAAACTCTCACATGATCTAGGATGTGAACCCTTGTGCTCTCTTTGGTTAAAATTAATAGTGCAACAAGCATGGTGGTCCATCCTTTAATCCCCCTATTTGGGAGGAATAAGTGGCCAGAACTCTGTGAGATCAAAGCCAGCCATGTCTATATAGTGAGTATTGGGCCAGCTGGGGCTAAATGCAAACCCAAACTCAAAAGAAAAGTAATATATATAGGTATGTCAGTAAATTTCAAATCTTACTGAAATCCTCTATTTCATAGAGGGAAAATACTATGTGGAAGCCTTTACAAAGATAATTTTCTGTAATTTATGATCATCTCAATTTAGGAGATATATGTTAGTGAAAACTTTTGGGAACAGAGACAAACAACAAATGATATGTTTCAGGGAGACATTGATAATACATCAATAACTCTATAATAATAAATTCTTTGAGGAGTATGTGGAGATGCATTGTTTATTTGGATATTATATTGAGAGTATATTTTGACTATACTCACCTTAAAAATTACATTCATTTTGTTCATCATGCCACTATCTTTAACATAAGTTTTGCAAATGCACAAAGCTGACGTTGCTCTCTGAAGGATCAGAGATTCTGCCACCTGTGGAGTGATCCTTCTCTGTTTCCATAGCCTATGATGCGAAATGTAGATAAATCTCCATCTACCACACGACTCTAAAACAAAACTGTGTGCAGGTGACAGAGACTGGATATAGGCACACACAATGCTGATCTTGTCCCACTCACTGTAAATGAACATACATTTGTGTCTCACAATTACCATGGGAACTCTTTAAGAATAACCACAGCTTGATGAGACAAATGGTTTTCTCCATCATCCACCAAAAACCCCCATGTTGATCATTGAAAGTTTAGTGAATATTGTGACACTTCTGTGGTTTGCAAACAAATTATTATTCAATAAATATAACTTTTCTATTCCCAATAGTAATGTGCTGAGAGGAAACGAGGACCTGGAATGTCCTTCAGGGGAAGGAGGGATAAGACTTGTGAGGAATTTAAATATGAGAAAGTGAGAGGTCTCTAGAGTCATGTGGAACAGGAGCTTCCTACACCAGAATTCAAATCATTTGGAGCGACAGAGACATAGCTAACAGGACCCTGGACACTCTCATAAAGGCTCAGAGCTCAATGCTGCGTTCCAGCTTCATGTCTCCCGAAAGTGACACATAACCGGGTCTCTGACTGTGGAGAAGTGACAAATCATTTTTACATACATATCATCATTTGGCCGCTCCATCTTACCATTAGGTCACATTGCCCATCTCATGTCCCAAAGCTCTCCTTGCACCAAAAACATAGGAAACCCTGGGCAATGAAAGGAAGGGGGTTCTTAGCCATTTCTGCATATCTGCGGATACACAGCCTGAGCGGCATCTAACCAGCTCTGGTATTAAGAAGAGACAGAAAATACATCCTCTCCTCAGGAAGGAGAAAAGGATGGTCTCAGAATATGGACTGCACTAGCAAGATAGTCCCACTACTGCAATAGTGGGAAAAATGTCATGGAAGTAACAAAAAAATCTGATGAGATTTAACACCCATCCCAAGAGATGGAACCCAAACCTGCACTGACTCAGGCCCTTGTGGCTAGTGATAGGTTGTAGGCTCTAGGGTAGAACCAGCTACGAATATTTTCAAAATGTACATTGTGGTAAACTGAGTCTCAATGACATAGTGTCATGTCCACATATTAGTCATTTTCCAACCCTCGTCACAGAAGCTTCGTGTAGTAGAAGGCGATTTACACAGATACATACAATGAGTCAATGTGCAGGGAATATGAGCTTCAGAATGCTCAGTCCTAAAAGGACACGCCTCCTTCTGAAGGTCCTGTATCCCCATGGAAGAGGGGAGGGAGGACTGGGAGCAGCAGAGGAGGTAAATAACTACAGGAAAACAGTGTTTTCTGAACAAATTGGAGCACTTGCGCACGAGAACGCAAAGCAATTGTGGTATCATGGACAAGACCTACTAAATAGTTCACGCCAGACATCATGCCTTCCTAGATTGGGGAAGTAGGCATGATGTTCCAAATTTTCCTGAGAGGCTACTGGCATTTCATAGCTTCTGGAAGAATAAGATTCGGTCTTCTTTGAGGGGATGACACCGAGTCAGTTGATCATGCTCCAGGGCAGGTTGCACACCCAAGAGTTTGGGCAACACGAATTGAACCCAAGGGAATGAATAAAGTACATGAAGGTGGATAGGCATTTAGGGTGGTAGTGGTGGGTCAGGGCGGAAAATAAGTGTGGTGTAAATATAACCAAATACATTGTAAGAAATTTTCAAATATTTAATAACAACATTTAAAGAATAAATCCATGCAGAAATATGTGCTCTCAGAAGAAAAGTGACTCAGAAGTTGATTCGGTGTCTAGAGTACACTTTCCTGAAAAGGACTACGATTTTAAAGCCTGATAAACACACACTTGTCACCAGGTTGGGATATAGACCTTTAACTTAATCTAGCACACATGTAAAATACTGCCTTAAATAAGAAATATGACATAATATTCTGCCTTGATTTTCCTGGAGAAATGTCAACAGGTCTAATCCTGTTGTCTAAGGCAGAGACATTTCTGCTCCATTAATTCTACTGTGCATTTAATTCACATGAAATGTGTTCTCTTATACAAGATATTTCTGACTCTTAGACTATTGTTCTAAGCATAGAATCTCCAGAGAAGAAAGTCTTCAGGGAGCAATTTCATACAGGAAGCACCACAAACTGCCTCTAAGTCTCCAACCAACCACAGCACCTGCTATGGGCCACTTCTTCAAACAGTGTGAGTTGAGTGCCTCCTGCTGATAAGTGTACAGGCAGTCAGTTTGTTCTGTGCGCGCCTCACTGAATCTGTAGGACAGTAATATACAGCAGTGTCCTCAATTTTCTGATTTTATCTGCATTAGGCAATGTTTTATCCATCATCTCTTGAGAAGGTAAATGTTTTTCACAAATGCAGCATATCCTGTCATGAAATTATCAGTTTTGATTCTTAAAAAACTAGGCCTCCCCCAGAATCCGCCAGCTCCACTTCACACTGAACAACTGCAAAGACAGAGAATCCTGGCAAGGAAACTATCACACATGTCCTCATTCCCTCTCATTCATATCCAGTCACGCACTTAGTATCTCTTCTTCTTCTTAAATTAACCTTTAACACAGTATCAAGAATATCATTGCTGAGCTCCTCCACACTGAGTCGTCTGTCTTCACTGATTTTCAATGAATCATAAAACCTGGGAATCCTCACTGGGCTCCATTGCCGGAGAAGCAGAGTGAGGGCCTGTGTCAATAACATGTGTTCTGGAAAGTAAGCCTTAGAGAGGACAGTGCCTAGGGTATTCGTGACTGTTTTGGGGGGAATATTAGTGATATTTTTCCAATAAATCAACAAATTTGGAAGCAAAAACAGGTTTATAATGTGCCCTAGTGAATACCTCTGGAAGAAGTTATCTCCATGTCAGCAATTCATGATGTTCTGGGGATCAACATCAGAAAAGACAAGGCCTTGGCTTTTGACAATTGTAGAATGTTGTTTTCTAAGAACATGATCTCCTTTTAGTCTATTCCATTACTTACCTGAACAGTGTAAAGAACATACTTTCAGTCCAATTCTTTTCCATAATTCTTAGTTCTTTACTTCAGATTCAGCACATCAGTAGTTTCTAACCTCATATCACCCATGTCCATGTACCTTCTTTTGAAAAAGAACAGGTGCACCAGCAGTCTCCAAAGTCAAATGACCTAGGTGAATTGTAAAGCTTCCTTGGAATTATCGGAGAACTTACCCAATTGGTAATTTCTGCAGTCTAACATCTTGCAATTCTG
>NW_008328145.1:264943-273140 GCF_000622305.1 Nannospalax galili
ATCTCAGAAAATTACAATTCTTTTTTTAGCTACTGGAGTTTTATTTTAAGCTATAAAGGTCGGGAATAATTTGCTATGGGGGAACAGATAACAGATGGATTTAACTTTTTATTTCATTGTATAGATTGCAACCTATTCAAAATTGTCCTTGTCTAGTTCGTGAATCATCAAAGATCTATTATAAAGACCTACAGAGTAAATATTTTAGACTTTTGGGCTGTGTTGTGTCTGTTTCTAATGTATGTTTTTATTGAATGTTTGTGCATTTCATGTAAAACATCATAAAATTCCTTATAACCCTCGCCCATCTGTACTCATTGTGCCCCCACTGATTCCATGAATTCTATCATATTTGTTAAGGCCTATGGAGTCAACATAGTGTACTCAGATGATCACTAAGTGCCACTTCACACACTGGGGCCAAGTCAGCCTATCTGGAGTCGCTCCCTTAAACAAGATCAACTCTCTCTCATCCAGCAGATAGCTGCCAACATATCTTCAGCTAAGGTTGGGGCCTGAAGCCCATTTCACCAGTTTTAAGCTGGGTTTTTGTTTGCATGAGCTTGCATGTGTCTTGTGGATACTGACATCATTGTTATATGTTCATATGAACAAGGTCCCAGGTCGTCATGCACCTGCTCCTCTAGATCTTCCAATCTTTCTGCCCCTTCTTCCACAGTGGTTCCTGACTCTTAGGTGGATGAAGTCCAGAGACCCACACTGCAGATTCTTATTCTCTAAACTTTGGCCATTTTTCGAATTTTATGTCCATTGCCTTCTATTGCATGAGGCAGCTTCACTGATGAGAACTAGGAGATGGATTAGCATTCACGGAGCCCCGTGTTCCACTATGTGCGATGAATCTTAGGTGTAGAGGTTCCATTGTAGAAATGTCACTTAGGGTTGGGTGTCTCACAGGCACTTATTCTCTGTATTTGACCAGTTGTGGAACTTTATAATAGTCCCTGTCTGTTCCAAAAGAAGCTTCTTTGATGAGTGGTGATTAGGATAATTATCTCTAAATATTAGGATCCATGTTTACATATATTTAAAAATTGTTTGTTTAGAAATATGACAGATACAGGGTTTTCCTACTACCTATGACCTCTCCAGCCATGTGTACTTGGCTGTGTGCAATAGGACATATGAGCGCTCAGTTGTTGAATGGGATTTAAGAACAATGTAACAGCTGTTGATTACCCCAAAGATAAAAGTTCCACTACTGCATCAATGTATTTGCTGTACTGGTCATTGTTTTTGTTGTTGGGTTTCAAACCTTTGATTGAACCACTGAGTGAATTCATTATCAGCTTACACAGTGTCCTCTAGAATATCATTTCTTAGCAGATCAGTCCCTGCATTGTGCAAGAAGTAATAATGGCTAGCTCCTGATGTACTGCTAAAACCATAGGTACATGGTGAGGAAGTCATGAAGAAAGAAGCTTGAGAGTCCTGGTCATATTCATTTGCAGCCAGGAATCCGATGGAGATGAATTCTCCTGCTCAGCTTGCTTGATCATTTCCATCCAGCCTAGAAACTCGGCCCTGGAATTGTTTTTGCCCACAGATACAGTGGGTATTTCCCCTTCACTTTACATATTCCAGAAATTCTCTCATAGACATGCCCAGTGGTTTGTTTCTGTGTTGCATCTAAGTCCCAGCAAACTAACAATAAAGACTAAATATCCAGAACTGTGGAGATGGCTTAGTGGTTAAGAGTGCATGGCTCTCTTGAAGATAACCTAGGATCCGTTCCCAGTACCCAAACTGAGTGGCTCACCACCGCTGATAATTCTAGTTCAGGGGATCTGATCGCAACAGACACCTTTTTGATCGCCACAGGCTCTAGGCACCCAAATGTATATAAGCAGGTATTCACATATATACTTAAAATAAAAGTAAAATATTAAAAAACGTTAATCGCCATTGGTGGACAAATGGTTCAAAGGGAAACATACTCTATGAAAACCTGAGGAGCTGTGTTCAAGTCCCCAGCAACCTAGTAAAAATTTGGGGCAAGTCCATGTCTATGCCTATAATCCAACCACTACTGAAAGTGCAGGCAGGACATTTGCTGAGTCTTGCTGTCTACCAGTCTAGTTCCAGGTTCAGGGAGAGACCCTGTATCAGGAGAATAAATGAGAGAGTGATAGAGCAAGGCACCAATGTCCAGTCTGCTCTCCACACTTGAGCACAGGTGAATACATGTATGTGCATATAACACACACATGCACATGTACACAGTGACACACAACATTATCCTTCACTGAAGATGAAGGGACTCTTGTGTACAGCTGCATACATGTGGGTCAGGGTGATACAGGAATGCCTTTTCCAAGAGTCTCCGCCCTTAAAATTGGTGGAGGTTTTCCTAAAATTGCTGTGTTTGAGTTACACAGACTCTAGATGTCTCATTTATTGTGAACCCCAATAAATGTATGGGTTCACAAAGGTAGATCTGAATGAAATAGCTTCTTTTGTTTCACATTAATCCTCTATCTGGTAAGTAGACACCTTTCACATTTCCTCCTAGAAAAGTCACATATCAAATTATGACACACTTGCAGGTAATCTGCACCTCTCAATGTTTCTAAAACCTCCCGAGAGAGTATCATCATCTGAGAAACAAGAATTCAAAGATGAGTCTGTGAGGGACATTTCAGATTTAAACCATGATTATTAGATATCAATGGATGGCAATACAAAGAATTATGACATATATTCAAAGCAGAATATCATTAAACAACCAAATTAATTAAATCTTTTTGGAGGAAAAAGAATCAAACTGGATACCAGCATGTTAAGCAAAGTAAGCCACACTGAGCAAGGCAAGTATTCCAAGATTTCTCTCATTTTCTCAATCTAGAAGTAGAAGATGGAGCTATCAATGGATGGCAATACAAAGAATTATGACATATATTCAAAGTAGAATATCATTAAAAACCAAATTAATGAAATCTTTTTGTAGGAAAAAGAATCAAACTGGATACCAGCATGTTAAGCAAAGTTAACCACACTGAGCAAGACAGGTATTCCAAGATTTCTCTCATTTTCTCAATCTAGAAGTAGATGGAGATAGAGAAGGTGAGAAGGATTGAGGGGTAAAGAAGGGGGGGAGACAGAGAGACAGAAAGACAGAGACAGAGAGACAGAGACAGAGAGACAGGGACAGAGACAGAGAGAGACAGAGACAGAGACAGAGACACGGACAGAGACAGACAGGAACAGAGACAGAGACAGAGGGACAGAGACAGAGACAGACAGGGACAGAGACAGAGACAGACAGAGACAGAAACAGACAGAGACAGAGAGACAGAGACAGGGACAGAGACAGACACGGACAGAGATAGAGAGAGCTCAAACAAGAAGAGGAACTCTTAGGGACAAGTAATACAGCATTCTATAGGGTGTGGAAAAGATCATGTTCGTATATAGGCTGTAAGAAAATCCAAATATCTTGCAAGATAAAATGACAGCAATAGTAAATCTCACAATATTCTATCATAATATTTACACACACATATATATATAGTCCTTTTAATTTATTTTATGTACAAATTCTCTACAATATCTGTCCTCCAAGGAGGAAATTTGAAGATATTTCGAATAAATAATCAAATATACTTTGAAGGAGACTGGGAATTATCACCTCGTTTGAAAATAAATTGTGAGAAATAGTTCACATTTTATCACTCCAATAATTCATCTGTAAGTTCAAATTTTTTAGTTTTTTATATATTTTATATTATCCACATTATATTGCAATTTAACATATTGTTTATTTCATCTTTATAGCACCTGAAATACTTGGAGTAAAATATGTATAAAAACAGTGAGTTCTAATTTTTCTCAGTTTTGAAACTTTAATTCCTGTGAAGTGCATTTCCACAGCCTTTGCTCGCCTTTCAGGATTGCAGGCATGTGTACAGGGTGCTTATTTTACAAATCTGAATTTGAGAAAAATAATACACTTTGGTCATCTTGCTGTGAAAACGTGAACTTTAATTTTTTGATCCATTTCATTAATAAACTCAGGAAGCCTTCTGCTGTGTTTCCTGTTTATGAAGTTGGACGCACACTTCTACCATAATGATAGGCATTTACACTCAGCCTAATCTTTTATTGAATAATGCCACTGTTCACATCTGTTACATTAGTACAAATGCCAGTGAACTTGATATCTTAACCTTGTGAAAGGAAACATCATCACACATTGTGTGTGTTTTGAGGTAACTATATTTTTAGATTTTTTTTTGTTTTAGCCATATAGGGGTGAAGATTCTTCATTTTCAGGTTTTATAGCATTTGATAAAATGACACAAACAAGTACCATACTATACACATGACTCGTGACATTTATTTTAATCCAGAGACATTTGTGGTAGGCACAGATTCAAAATCCAGAGACCGTCCGGAGACTTGTTTAAGGAGAGGCAACAGCACAGGATTATAAAACTGCAAAGGGAACCTGTTTCCTTTACTCTGACCCTCAGGGTCTCCAGAGGTCATGAAGGAATGTGTATCCTACATTCACACTGAAGGCCTCTCACTGTGTGCTTTGCAGAGTAATACATTGCTGAGTCCTCAGTTTTTAGCCTGTCCATTTGCAGGTAGACCATGCTTTGGAATCATCTTATGAGATGTTCTGTCTCTTTCATAAACACTTTGTATCAAATTTAACCAACCCACTCTTGTCCCTTCCCAGGAGTTTGCAGGACACACCCCATGGGATAGATTCTGAAAGTGAATCCAGGGGCTGTACAAGACACTCGGTGAGCCTCTAGACTATAGCAACCAGGTCCCAGATTCCGCCAGCCACCCCTCACACTGAACCCCTGCAAACACAGAGAATTGAAGTTAGGAAATTCTCACGTATGTCCACTGTCCTTACTTATGTCCATGTACAAACTCAGCATCTCTTCTTCATGAAATACCTTGTAAATGTGAAACTAGTAAAACCTAGGTCATCTACAATGTTGTGATGATTCTATGTCCAGTGCTGATCACTGGAATCCAAGCCTGCAGGATCAGGGCCATTCTAGTTTTCATAAGAGAGATGTCTTGTTTAAATCTATTTAGGGAGCTCTTGAATGAATGCACCAGCAATATTAGTGCCCAGATCAGATTAGAGAGACAAGCTGAGAAGGTAGAGGACAATTCATTGTGTTTGTGATGAAATTTAAACCATCAGAGTTGCTTCATAGAAATCTTTAAAATTTTCATATTTTTAAGAAAACAAATAAAAAGTCAAATATTTAATGCAAACACTAATGAATTTAACTTGGGAGTTGTTCAATATTTTATTGTGCATAAGGCCCTGAATTTGATTGTCAAAGCTGAAAAATACAAAGAAGAAGAAATGCAACTATAGGGTTCTATAGGGTTATCCTTTCTCAACAAACTTTAAAACAGGACAATCTGGTGTATGTGTGTGTGTATGTGTGTGTGTGTGTATGTGTGTGTTTGTGTGTGTTTGTGTGTTTGTGTATATGTGTGTGTTTCTGTATGTGTGTGTTTGTGTGTTTTTGTGTTGTGTATGTTTGTGTGTTTGTGTGTGTCTGTGTATGTTTGTGTGTGTATGTGTGTGTGTTTATGTATGTGTTTGTTTATGTGTGTGTTTGTGTATATGTGTATGTGTTAGTATATGTGTGTATGTTTATATATGTGTTTCTGTGTATATGTTTGTGTGTGTGAATGTGTGTGTTTGTGTATGTTTGTGTGTGAGTGCATGTTTGGATTTGTGTGGGCTATGTGTTTATTTCTTTTACATTACTAGAATTTTGTGACTTTGTGTGGGTTCTATGTGTGTTTCTTACACATTACTTCAGTGTTTTTCCTGTGTGCACAGCACTGTAGTCCACTGTGGTATGAGCATTTTTCTTTCACATTTTTGTGCATTTCATACAATAGCTCAATTTTTTTTAATGTTGCTGAATTATTATTTTTTTTTTGTCTTTTTGAGACAGGGTCTCCCTGTAGCCCCAGCTGTCCTGGAACTCACTATGTAGACCAGGCTGGCCTCGAACTCACTGATATCCGCCTGCCTCCGCCTCCCGAGTGCTGGGATTAAAGGCGTGCGCCACCACGCCGGCACAATAGCTCAATTTTTAAAAAAATATCTTTGACGTTATCCTTATAAAGTTCATGTCTGGGCATCACGCAGTGGTGAAAAGTCTGGAGCCTTTGCTCTAGGGAAATTCTTAGACGTCCTTCCATTCCCCCCGCCCCCACCCCCGTGTTATGACAGTTCTAAAGTGTCTGGATGTTAGCTCAGGACTGGGATCCCTGAAGTAGCCTCACTCCATGAGAAAAGTATGCTTGCTCCTAGATTTTCCTCACGTTACTTCATTCTTCTTCTGTCACAAGAATTGCTGGAGATAAATGAGGCAAATCCAAAGTGACTTCCCAAGCTTTCAGCCACACACCAGAGCACAGGGGAACTTAGAGCCTGATCCTAGCGAGGCTATTCATAGTCAAAAGGCTCAAACTGTTGACTGAAAGGAGAGAACACTTTTATTTGTTTATTTTTTCTTTTGATTAGTTGGATTTTTATTATTTTTTTATTTTTGTCAATGCTCTATAGGACATTTGAAAATATTATTTTATTGTAAAATATTTAAAACATTTAAAAATACTTATTTTAAAATTAATTTATTATTTTAATATCAATATTTTAATAGTAATATTAAAAATATCTGTTTTTAAATATTTATTATTTTTAAATATTTATTTCTATTATGTTTATGAATGCATTGCCTGCATGTGTGTACATGCACCTCTGTAGTGAAATCAATGCTCGCAGAGGTGAAATGAGGGCATCAGATTCCCTGGAATTTGAGATCGGAATGGTTGTTAGCCACCCTGTGGGTGTGGAGACTTGAACCCGGGTTCACTGCCAGAATAACCAGTGCTCTTACACTCTGAGACATTTCTCCAGCCCCAATAAAGTAATTTTCAAGACGCGTGCCCCCCGTCTTATCATCACTTATTCCCGTCAGCCCCTTCTTCCATCCGTGTAGCTCTCATGTCCATGTCTTTTTGTTTTCATCTATGTCCCATGGCATTTTCCCATGACTTTCTGGGTAGCCATGGGCATAGTACTCTTCAATGGAGCCTGGGGACTCATGGTGGATACACAGTTGAAGATATTACCTGTAGCCAGGAGGAAGGGGGTTTTCAGTTCACTTCTATCTACATTTCTTAGTATCCTCCAACCTAGGGGTGTGATGTCTCTATCAATAGTGTCTTATCTTTTAGTTCTGGTGGGAAATTAAAGGGATGCCAAGGGCTTGTATTGTTTGAGGAAACTGTGTGGTCTCCCTGATCATCGGTGTTTAAGAAGGTGTCACAACCTGATACTTCAATTTTTGCCAAGTAAGCCAAGGAGTCTAGAGAAGTATTGATCAGCAAGGCAGGATGGTGTGAATGTGTGTGTATCTGTGTGTGTGTGTGTGTGTGAGAGAGAGAGAGAGAGAGAGAGAGAAAGAGAGACAGAGACAGAGAGAGAAAGAGAGAGACATTGGGGGTTGTGGTGTATTTTTTATTGTTAAACTTTTTTAAAAATTTTTTGAGCTTTTTAAATTTCATGCATTTCTCAGTCAAATACAAACCCCTCCCCAATCCATTCCTCACTCATCCCCCCACCAAACCCCATGCACTCTGCCATACATGCTAAGCCCTATTCATTCAGGTGTTTGTACCCAAATGTCCTTCAGTATAAATGAGTCCACTGGCATCTAATCAGCTCATCCAGATCTTGTATGTAAGTCATACTCTCCTTTACCCAGCAACAATCAGTCTCAAATAGTTCTCAGTCTAGTGTTGGCCCACCACCTATTTCTCACCTCCCCTATGGGACCTTGATTAATTCAGGTGATATGAGTCCCGAGCCCAATGCCAACATTGCCACAGGCTCACATAAACAAGCCTCCGGTGCCCTGGAAGACTCCACCACCCTGTGTTCATGAACAAGCCCTGTCTCTCACAATCTTTCTGCCCCCTCCTCCACAAAGGTAATTGAGCCATGGAGGGGGGGGGGGAAGATTCCATATAGGAGTCCCATCCTACAATGCACAGTCTTTTATTCTCCAAAACATGGCCAGTTGTGGTTTTCTGTGTGTATCACACTCTGATGTACATGGAAGCCTCATTGGTGAGAATTGAGGGGTGCATTAGCCCTCTCTCTACCCCTTATTCT
>NW_008328145.1:274471-289477 GCF_000622305.1 Nannospalax galili
TGTTTATTTCATACATCTTAATCATATTCAGCTCCCCTTCCCTATCTGTACACATGGCCCTCTCACTGAACCTCATGCATTCTGTAATACATGCAAAGGTCTACAAGTCAAGTCTATGTCATCAAATGAGCCAGTTTGAGCTCCTCCACTGGTCAGACTATTCAGCATTACTCCCCCCAAGAAGACCAGTTTGCTCTCACCCAGAACATCAGTCACCAATAGTTCCTCAGCTAATATGGAGGTTCCACACCCCTCTCTCCAGATCTGTGCTGGGATTTTGTTAGGTTTAAGTTTGCATGGGTTCTGTGCATCATGTTACCATTGCTGTAAGTTCATTCAAGTAAGTTCCTTGAGGCTTGGAGATGTCTGTTTCCTTGCCTCTCTCCACCACCCAATATTTAGGGCCCCCTTCAAATATTTAGGGCCCCACTTCTGCAATGGTCCCTGAGTCCTGGTGGGCTGACGATTAATATAGGAGAACTGTCCATGGACAAATACTCTGCAGCTTCTTATTCTCTACATTTTGGTCAGATGTTACATCCCTAGACAGATGCAGTTTCTTACTGTATGCTAAATGCATATACTCATATTTGCAGACAAGTATACCTGTCATCAGTCATCAAAGAAGTTTCCTTTTTTGCAATAGATGGAGACTGTTACAGAGTTCCACACTGATCAAACACCGAGAATAAATATACATGAAATGCCCATCCTTAAGTGATCCCTCTGCAAAACTGACACATATGGTTCAGGGAACATAGCAGAAGGGCTGTAGAGAGTACTGATGCCTCTCTCAACTCAGACCAGTGAAACATCTTCATGCAGCAGAGGCTGGTTAAAGAATTACATAGTACATGTGTCTCTGGAGATGGTGACTTGGATTTTCAAGTTTGGAATGTAATTATTTTTACCATTAAATCATACTCTCCTTTTTTTCCCCTCTATAACTTTATGAGGAGCTGAAGGTCCAAATCTCACAGTAACCACTGGGGATGGAGTAACCAGAGATAATGCAGAGAGACAATGACTGGAGGCTCTGAACATGCCAAGCCTGCACTCCTGCATCTCTACTTGATGCAGCGGCCCTGTGGTTAGGGAGAGTCCGTCAGCTGAAGTTACAACCTCCTCACAGACAATGGGTATATTGAGGGCATCCCCCTTGCAGAGTTGTCACCAGACATGAGAGACAACTCAGAAGTACTCAGCAGTCAGCTCTTCTTATCACACTCTTACCGTCGCTACTTACCTCACCTGTTTCTGGGCAGAGGGCTTTGGGCTACCACAAGAAGCAGAGGATTTCTGTCTACAACATGAATAATTATATGCACGTCAACTATCCTCTTATTAAACTTCAGGAAAAACTATTACCAAGCTGCCCCTAATTCTTCTACTTTTGAGAAGTGTGTCTCCTCTAAAACTCAAGTAGGTTTACATCTTTTAAAAATATGAATACAGAATGAATCCTGAAAATCCCAGGTTGGGCTCTTCTTCTGCAGATGTGCACTGGAGGCTGGGATAGCTTTCACAAGCACAGGCCCGAGCTGCCTGTCCTTTGCTACACTTGTTGTGATTGTTGAAGCCCACTGAGAGGGAGCTGCTAAGACAATATATGATTGCCTTTGTTCCTAATACAATCAAAATGTTTTCCAAAGTGTAATTCCCTACTAAATTGTACCTTGCTGGCCAGCCAGCCTAGCTGAAACAGCAAGCTCTAATTCAGTGAGATACTGTGTCCTAAAAATACAGCAGGAAAAAGACAGAGTAGGACACTTGACATTGATCTCTGACTTCCACAAATGCAAGCATCCATGGGCTTGTCCAGACCCATGCATACACACATACATAAAACACACACACACACACACACACACACGCACGCACGCAGGCACACATGCACGCACACACATATAAAACTGAGCTCATATAGTATTATTTATAATACAGGATTTTTAAAATATTTTCCTCATATATGTGAGCCTATAATGCAGCCCTGGACATGTGACCTGGGAAGGGGCTCCGGCTGCAATGTGTCCACTGTCAGGATTTATGCGGTCAATTCACATTCAAGATTAAGATTCAGATTTCACTCCTGTGTGGCTTTGTTATGACGTTATTCTTTTCCTTCAATTGTCTTTCCAACTTTGCTTCAGTGAGCATTTCTAATATATTTGCTTCTTTTTATTTTAATTAAAATTTGTTCCTTAAATCTGTTCAATAACTTTTCTACAATTATGAATTTCCTTTTTAGTTTTGAGTAACTGCAATTTTAGCACTGACTTTACTCCTGTCACATCTGCAAATGTTCCTGTCTCCTGTGTTGCACCTGCACAGACACATGGCAGATGCTCGGCACTCTGGATGTCTGCATTACAGTGTCCGCTCTGGGTGCTGATATCCCCAGCACACTCTTGTTCTCCTCCATTCCTGTCTCAGTTGTAACCCTGATGGCCATGTGCTGATCATCCCTCTGGGATCACTCAATGGAGGCAGGTGGCCTACATCTAAGACATGATTTCATATTTGTTTGCAGATAGACTCTCTACAGAGGTCACTCAAAATGGTAGGGTTTATATCAAGTTAATGATTGTACATAACAGCCCGCCTCCATTTCAGGAAGCTGATCTTTCAAGGCATCAATGAGAATATTATAGATGAATGAAAAATAATTTTCCACTTGTCTCAACTCTAAAATCATAATCCATTATCAAAGACCAATTGTGAATAGTTTCTCTGTTGCAGTCTGACCGCAGCAGGGCCACCTTCCCCTAGGGTTTCTGACAGCCTCAGGATGTGGTTTGCACATTGTGTCTTGCACAGTAATACACAGCCATGTCCTCTGCCTTCAGGCTGTTGATCTGCAGGTAGGCAGTGCTGATGGAGGTGTCCAGGGAGAAGACAAATCGTCCTTTGAAGTCCTCTGCATAAGTTGGGTTTCCAGTGTTGGTGTTGATCCAGCCCATATTCTGCAGACCCTTTCCTGCTGGCTGCTTGACCCAGTGCATTCCATAGTTGGTAAAGGTGTACCCCGAGGCCTTGCAGGAGATCTTCACTGACTGTCCAGGCTGTTTCAGCTCAGCCCCAGACTGTTCCAGCTTGACCTGGGCATGGGCACCTGTGGGGAGAATACAGAGGAGTAGGGATCTTACCTGGCATAGCTATGAGCAGGAAAAGGAAGTTCCACACCCACTCCATGTTGTGTGGCATTAGGACTCAGTGACTCTCTAAGCCTGTCGGGACAGTGCCCTTGCTGCATATTTAGAGAAGCCTTGGGTTTCTATTTAGAGGCCCTGAGATATTTGCATACAACATGGTTCCCCTAACACCTTACTGGACAACACTTATGTAAATATCCTGAGACCAAATATCTCAGACCCATTCACCAGGGTGACTGAGCCTTTGCTCTGTGGTATCAGGTGCCTCTGTCTTCACTTTGGTGATGTCCAGATCTTAAGGCTTGGCATGTCTTGCACAATCACATCCTCTAAGAAGCCCACCCTCATGCATTCACTGGTCCTTACTGAAGCCTCAAAAGTGGAGCAGGACAACAGTATTCTCTCAAGGCAAAATGGTGACCATGCTTTAGCTGACTGTCCTTTTTATGTGACCAATTTCACTGATGGACCCTGAGCACAGCTGAAGTCCCTCAGTTCGCTGAGCCTTCTGCAGTCATCCTTCAGGTCCCATTGGCAGCCAAATGATGATATGTCCATAAAAATGATTTGTCACCTCTCCAATCGTCACAGTCCCTGTTGTGTCACTTTGGGGAGAACAGAAACTGGGATGCAGTGTTGTGCTCTGAGCCTTTATGACTGTCTACTTAATCTGGCACACATGTCAAATATTGCCTTAAATCAGGAATCTGACGTAATATACTGCCTTGATTTTCCTGGAGAAATGTCACTAGGTCTAATCCTGTCGTCTAAGGCAGAGACATTATTGCTCCATTAATTATATTATGCATTTAATCCATATGAAATGTGTTCTCTTATACAAGACCTTTCTGAGTCTTAGACTATTGTTCTAAGCATAGGATCTCCAGACAAGAAAGTCTTCAGGGAACAGTTTTATACAGGAAGCACCACAAACTGACGCTGTCTCTTCAACCAACCACAGCACCTGCTATCATCCAGGTCTTCAAACACTGTGAGCTGAGCGCCTCCTGCTGATAAGTGTACAGGCAGGATAAGTTGGTTCTGTGCTCCCATCAGTGAATCTGTAGGAGAGTAATATATTGTCCTCAATTTTCAGATTTTATCTGCATGAGGCAAGGTTTTATCCATCATCTCTTGATATGGTGAATATTTTTCACAAATGCAGCATATCCTGTCATGAAATCATCAGTCTGGATTCTTATAAAACTAGGCCTCCCCTAGAATCCACCAGCTCCACTTCACACGGAACAGCTGCAGTGACAGAGAATCCTGGCAAGGAAACTATCACACATGTCCTCATTCCCTCTCATTTATATCCAGTCACACACTAAGTATCTCTTGTCTTAAATTAACTTTTAAAACAGCATCAAGGAAATCATTTCTGACCCCTTCACATTGACTGGTTTGTCTTCATTTATTTTCACTGAGTCATAAAACCTGGGAATTCTGAGCTCCTTTACCGTACAAGCAAACTGAAGGCCTGTGTCAATAATGTATATTCTGGAGTTGAAGCCTTAGAGAGGGCAGTGCCTAGGGTATTGAATGTTCTTGAGGAATATTAGTTATACTTTCTCCTGATGAAACACCAAAATTTCAAGCATAAACAGGTTAGTAATGTGACCACGTAAACAGCTCTGGAAGACGTTATCTCCAGGTCAGCAATTTTCATGATGTTCTCTGAATCAACACCAGACAAGACAAGGCCTTGGCTTGTGACAATTGTGGAATGTTATGTTGTAAGAACATGACCGCCTTTATTCTAGTCCAGTACTTAACCTGAACAGTACAAAGAATGTAGTTTCATTCCAAGTCATTTGCGTAATACTTAGTTCTTTATTTCTGGTTTAGCACATCAGTTGTTTCTAACCTCTCATCACCCATGTCCATGTACTTCTCTTTCAAAACAGAACAGGTACATTGGCAGTCTCCAGGGTCCAATGACCTATTTGAATTGTAAAGCTTCCTTGGAATTCTCAGAGAACTGACCCTTTGGTGATTTCTCTAGTCCAGCATCTTTCATTTCTGAGACAAAGGAGTGTAATATGGGGCAAAGGAGATATTTCTGCTCTTCTTTTGAATGGTCTCTGGTATACTAACCAATTTAAGAAGCTGGCCTACCAACCAGATCCTTGAGGGTCTCCCACAGAAAGATCTCCCTATATGCAATAGTCAATGACACTAATATTTCATAGTGAAATGGTCTGTGGGTGGAGACAGTCAGATATGTCCAACTGGGCTCATGCTCTACGCTCTCAGAAAATTACAATTCTATTTTTAGCCACCCAAATTTTATTTTAAGCTGTGAAGGTCGTGGATAATTTGTTACACAGTAACAGAAAACAGATGTATGTGTCTTTTCATTTTGTGCTGTAGATTGTAACTGTCCAGTATTGTTTGTCCTTCCCTGGTACTTGAATCAGCAAAGATCTATTATAAAGAGCTGCACAGTAAACATTTTAGGCATTTGGGGATTTGTGATGTCTGTTTTTAATGTATGCTTTTATTGAATTTTTATGCTTTTCATACAAAACATATTAATCATCTCTATACCCCTCCCCCATCTGTACCTGTCCATAGTGCCCCCAGTTGATTCCATGAATTCTATCATATATGTTAAGGCCTATGGAGTCAAGAGGCCTTAAACAAGATCAATTCTCCCTCGACCAGCAGTAAGCTGCCAATAGTTCCTCAGCTAAAGTTGGGGCCTGATGCCAATTTCACCAGATTTATGTTAGGTTCTAGATTTTGTGAGTTGCATGGGTCTTGTAGATGCTGACATCACTGTTAATAGTTCATATGAACAAGGTCCCAGGAGCATGCACGTCTCTGTTTCCTTATGGGCATGCACCTGCTCCTATAGCTCTTCCAATCTTTCTGCCCCTTCTTCCACAGTGGTTCCTGACTCCCAGGTGGAAAGTCCAGAGACCCACACTGCAGGTTCTTATTCTCTGATTTTGTCAAATTCTGTGTCCATTGCCTTTTATTGCAGGAGGAAGCTTTGCTTATGAGAACTGAGAGATGGATTAGAAGTTAACTGAGCCCCTTGTTCCACTATGTTCAATGAGTCTTAGGTGTAGAGGTTCCATTGTAGAAATATCACTTCTCACAGACATTTATTCTGCATTTGACCAGTTGTGGAACTTTATAATAGGTTCCGACTATTCCAAAAGGAGCTTCTTTGATGAGTGGTGATGGGGATAATTTTATGTAAATATAAGGATCCATGTTCAGCATACATTTAAAAATTATGTTTGTTTAGAGGTATGACAGATGTAGGCTTTTCTCTAAGATCTATGACCTCTCCAGCCATGTATGTTGGGCTGGTTACAGTGCCACATATTGAGTTCTCAGTTGTTGAATGGGCTTTAAGAACAATGAAGTACCTGTTGATTACCCCAAAGATAAAACTTCCACTACTGTATCAATATACTTTGCTGTACTGGTCATTGTTTTGGTTGTTGGGTTTCAAACCTTAGATTGAACCACTGAGTGAATTCCTCCATTATCAGCTTACCCAGTGTCCTCTAGAATATCAGTTCTTAGCAGATCAGTCCCTGCATTGTGCAAGAAGTAAATAATGGCTAGATGTTTTAGCTCCTGATGTACTGCTAAAACCATAGACACATGGTGATGAAGTCATGAAGACAGAAGCTTGAGAGTCCTGGTCATATTCATTTGCACTCAGGAATCCGATGGAGATGAGTTCTCCTCCATGAGTTATCATCTCCATCCAGCCTAGAAACTCAGCTCTTGAAATGTTTTTACCCACACACAGTGGATATTTGCCCTTCACTTTACATATTCCAGAAATTCTCACATAGACATGCCCAATGGTTTGTTTCTGTGTTGCATCTAAGTCCCAGGAAACTAACAATAAAGACTAAATATCCAGAACTGTGGAGATGACTTAGTGGTTAAGAGCACATAGTTCTCTTGAAGATAACCTAGGATCCATTCCCAGTACCCACACTGAGTGGCTCATCACCACTCATAATTCTAGTTCCAGGAGATCTGATCACAACAGGCACCTTTTCTGATCTCCACAGGCTCCAGGCACCCAAATGTATGCAAGCAGGTATTCACATATATACTTAAAATAAAAATAAAGTACTAAAAAAGATTAATCATCATTGTTGGGCAAGTGGTTCAAAGGGAAACATATTCTCTATGAAAAATGAGGAGCTGTGTTCAAATCCCCAGTAATCTAGTAAAAATTTGGGTCATGTCCTTGTCTATGCCTATAACCCAACCACTATTGAAAGTGCAGGCAGGACATTTGCTGAGACTTGCTGTCTACCAGTCTAGCTCCAGGTTCAGGGAACACCCTGTATCAGGGGTATAAATGAGAGAGTGATAGAGCAAGGCACCAAATGTCCAGTCTGCTCTCCACACTTGAGCACAGGTGAATACATGTGTGTGCATATAACACACACATGCACATGTGCACAGTGACACACATTATCCTTCATACTGAAGATGAAGGGACTCTTGTGTAGAACTGCAAAGTGGGTCAAGGTGATACAAATGCCTTTTCCAAGAGTCTCCATCCTTACTATTAGTGGAGGTTTCCCTAAAATTGCTGTGAATTACACATCCTCTAGATGAGAACCCCAATAAACGTAAGGGTTTACATAGACAGACGTGAATGGAATAGCTTCTTTTGTTTGACATTAATCCTCTATCTGGTAAATAGACACCTTTCACATTTCCTCCTAGAAAAGTCACATATCAGATTATGACATACTTGCAGGTAATCTGTACCTCTCAATGTTTCTAAAACCTCCCAAGAGAGTATCATCATCTGAGAAACAAGAATTCAAGGATGACTCTGTGAGGGACATTTCAGATTTGAACCATGATCATTAGATATCAATGGATGGCAATACAAAGAATTATGACATATATTCAAAGTAGAATATCATTAAGCAACCAAATTAATGAAATCTTTTTGTAGGGAAAAGAATCAAACTGGATACCAGCATGTTAAGCAAAGTAAGCCACACTGAGCAAGGCAAGTATTTCAAGATTTCTCTCATTTTCTCAATCTAGAAGTAGAAGATGGAGATAGAGAAGGTGAGAAGGATTCAGGGGTAAAGAAAGGTGGGGGGAGACAGAGAGACAGAGAGACAGAGACATAGACAGAGAGAGACAGGGACAGAGACAGACAGAAACAGAGAGACAGAGACAGACAGGGACAGAGACACAGAGAGAGACAGAGAGGCAGAGACAGACAGGGACAGAGACACAGAGAGACAGAGACAGAGACAGAAAGGTACAGAGAGACAGAGACAGAGAGACAGAGACAGAGAGATAGAGACGGAGACAGACAGGGACAGAGACACAGAGAGACAGAGACAGACAGGGAGAGAGAGACAGAGAGACAGAGACAGAAACAGAGACAGACAGGGACAGAGAGACAGAGAGACAGAGACAGAGAGAGAGGCAGAGACAGACAGGGACAGAGACAGACACAGACAGGGACAGAGACACAGAGAGAGACAGAGACAGACAGACAGGGACAGAGACAGAGAGAGAGACAGAGACAGAGAGACAGACAGAGACAGACAGGGACAGAGACAGAGAGAGACAGAGAGACAGAGACAGACAGGGACAGAGACACAGAGAGAGACAGAGACACAGAGAGAGACAGAGAGACAGAGACAGACAGGGACAGAGACAGAGACAGAGACAGACAGGGAGAGAGACAGAGACAGAGAGACAGACAGAGAGACAGAGACAGGGACAGAGACAGAGAGAGACAGAGACAGAGAGACAGAGACAGAGAGACAGAGACAGAGAGACAGAGACAGAGAGAAAGAGACAGGGACAGAGACAGAGAGAAACAGAGACAGAAACAGAAAGAGACAGAAAGACAGAGACAGAGAGACAGAGACAGACAGGGACAGAGACACACAGAGAGAATATTGTAGATGAACAAAAAATAATTTGCCACTTGTCTCCACTTTAAAATCATAATCCAGTATCAAAGACCAACTGCAGATTGTTTCTCTGTTGCAGTCTGACCACAGCAAGGCCACCTTCCCCTAGGGTTTCTGACAGCCTCAGAATGTGGTTTTCACACTGTGTCTCGCACAGTAATACACGGCCATGTCCTCTGCCTTCAGGCTGTTGATCTGCAGGTAGGCAGTGCTGATGGAAGCGTCCATGGACAAGACAAATCGTCCTTTAAAGTCCTCTGCATAAGTTGGTTTTCCAGTGTTGGTGTTGATCCAGGCCATATACTGCAGACCCTTTCCTGCTGGCTGCTTCAACCAGCTCATTGCATAGTTGGTAAATGTGTACCCTGAGGCCTTGCAGGAGATCTTCACTGACTGTCCAGGCTGTTTCAGCTCAGCCCCAGACTGTTCCAGCTTGACCTGGGCATGGACACCTATGGGGAGAATACAGAGGAGTAGGGAGAAATGGAGCTGCCTCAGTTTCCTCTGCAGCTCTGGGCTCATGGATCTTACCTGGCATAGCTATGAGCAGGAAAAGGAAGCTCCACACCCACTCCATGTTGTGTGGGATTGGGACTCAGTGGCTCGTTAAGGCTGATGGGACTGCACCCTTGCTGCGTATTTAGAGAAGCTGTAGGTTTCTACTTAAAGGTCCTGAGATATTTGCATACAACATAGTCCCCCTGACACCCTACTGGGCTAACCTTATATAATATCCTGAGACCAAATATCTCAGACCCATTCACCAGGGTGACTGAGTCTTTGCTCTGTGGTGTCAGATGTCTCTGTCTTCACTTTGGTGATGTCCAAATCTTGAGGCTTGGCATGTCTTGCACAATCACATCCTCTAAGAAGCCCAGCCTCATGCATTCACTGATCCTTACTGAGGCCTCAAAAGTGGAGCAAGAGAACAGTATTCTCTCAAGTCAAAATGCTGACCACTCCTCAGCTGACTGTTTATGTGACTAGTCTCATTGATGGACCCTGAGGACAGATAAGAGCCACTTAGTATAATGAGCCTTCTGCAGTCATCCTTCAGCTCCTCTGGTGTCTATTTATGAGCCCTTAAGATCTCTTCACATATCCAATAGTGTCCTTCCTCCATGAATCATATAGAACTAAGTTGTGCTTTCCATTTAAAATCATCAAATGTGGTTTTATTTCACATAAAACCAAGTAAGAAAAACATTACATCACATACTGCAATGATGAATAATTTTGGAGGCTAATGATGATAGATTATTTTTAATGTCTTAGCATTATATCATGTCCCATTTTATTAACCGCTGATAAAATCCTATTGAGGTATCTGGCTTCATAACTGTTGTCAATAGTACAATGAATGATGACATTGTTTACAAATACGTAATAGTAAAATAAATTACAGTGAAGTCATCCATTCTAAGGCTCCACACCTTAGCCTAAGTACAGCTAGTGGAAGCTCTAACATTTGACCAATAGTACAGAATAAATCTTTATTACTCAGAAAAACAGACACTCTTTTTAATGAATATTCAGATTGATAAACATTCCAGACACTGCTAAGAAAGTTTGGTCCCAGAGTTTTCAGATTCAGGCATCTTCATGAAAAACTTGGAAATAAAGCCAGGCTGAGTGGGTGCAGCATAGTGCTGAATAAATTAAAGAAAAATCACAGGCTCCTGAATGGTGTAATTTCTTACACTCTGATTCTCAAAGCCTTGTGATGGCTTCCTGTCCATGTCCTTGTCAGGGACAATCTCTTGGTATAGGAGACGCAGTGATGTGTACTTGGAAAATGCAAGTGTAAAACTGCATTGTTTGAAGATTTCACCATCTGACTCAGAATCATGTAATCTTACCTTTTACTATGCATAGTAGAACACCACCAACATAGGGAAATCCATGCATCAAGCAGGATGGCTGTAATAGCCATGAGCATTTACACATAGCCCTTGCTGGGCATAAATGGGCTGGTGTGGAGATGGCCCAGGGGATCCAAAAACTCTCACATGATCTAGGATGTGAACCCTTGTGCTTTCTTTGGTTAAAATTAATATGCATCAAGCATGGTGGTACAGCCTTTAATCCCTCTATTTGGGAGGAATAGGTGGCCAGAACTCTGTGAGAACAAAGCCAGCCATGTCTATATACTGAGTACTGGGCCAGCTGGAGCTAAGAAACCCTAACTCAAAAGAAAAGTAATATGTATAAGTATGTCAGTAAATTTCAAATCTTACTGAAATGCTCTATTTCATAGAGGGAAAATACTATGTGGAAGCCTTTACAAAGATAATTTTCTGTAATTTCTGATCATCTCAATTTAGGAGATATAAGTTAGTGAAAACTTTTAGGGAACAGAGACAAACAACAAATGATATGTTTCAGGGAGACATTGATAATACATCAATAACTCTATAATAAAAAATTATTTGGGGAGCAGGTGGAGATGCATTGTATATTTGGATATTATATTGAGAGTATATTTTGACTATACTCACCATAATAATTACATTCATTTTGTTCATCATGCCACTATCTTTAACATACAATTTTGCAAATGGACAAAGCTGTCTTTGATCTCTGAAGGATCAGAGGTTCTGCCAGCTGTGTAGTGATCCTTCTCTCTTTCCATAGCCTATGATGTGAAATGTAGATAAATCTCCATTTACCAGTTGACTCTTAAACAAAACTGCTTGCAGGTAACAGAGACTGAATATAGGCACACACAATGCTGATCTTGTCCCACTCACTGTAAATGAACATACATTTGTGTCTCACAATTACCATGGGAACTCTTTAAGAATAACCACAGCTTGAGGAGACAAATGGTTTTCTCCATCATCCACCAAAAACCCCCATGTTGATCATTGAAAGTTTAGTGGATACTGTGACACTTCTGCGGTTTGCAAACAAATTATTATTCAATAAATATAACTTTTCTATTCCCGATAGTAATGTGGTGAGAGGAAATGAGGGCCTGGAATGTCCTTCAGGGGAAGGAGGGAGAAGACTTGAGAGGAATTTAAATATGAGAAAGTGAGAGGTCTCTAGAGTCATGTGGGGCAGGAGCTTCCTACACCAGAATTCAAATCATTTGGAGCCACAGAGACATAGCTAACAGGACCCTGGACACTCTCATAAAGGCTCAGAGCACAATGCTGCATTCCAGTTTCATGTCTCCCCAAAGTGACACATAATCAATCTCTGACGGTTGAAGTGACAAATCATTTTTATGTACATATCATCATTTGGCTGCTCCATCTTATCATTAGGTCACATTGCCCATCTCATGTCCCAAAGCTCTCCTTGCACCAACAGCATAGGAAACTCTGGGCAATGAAAAGAAGGGGGTTCTTAGCCATTTCTGCATATCTGCGGATACACAGCCTGAGCGGCATCTAAGCTGCTCTGGTATTAAGAAGAGACAGAAAATACTTCCTCTCCTCAGGAAGAAGGAGAAAACGGTGGTCTCAGAATATGGACTGCACTGGCAAGGTAGTCCCACTACTGCAATAGTGGGAAAAAGGTCATGGAAGTAACAAAAAATCTGATGAGATTTAACACCCATCCCAAGAGATGGAACCCAAACCTGCAATGACTCAGGCCCTTGTGGCTAGTGATAGGTTGTAGGCTCTAGGGTAGAACCAGCTACGAATATTTTCAAAATGTACATTGTAGTAAACTGAGTCTCAATGACTTAGTGTCATGTCCACATATTAGTGCATTTCCCAACCCTTGTCACAGAAGCTTCGTGTAGCAGAAGGCAATTTACACAGATACATACAATGAGTCAATGTGCAGGGAATGTGAGCTTCAGAAGGCTCAGTCCTAAAAGGACACGCCTCCTTCTGAAGGTCCTGTATCCCCATGGAAGAGGGGAGGGAGGACTGGGAGCAGCAGAGGAGGTAAATAGCTACAAGAAAACAGTGTTTTCTGAACAAATTGGAGCACCTGCACACAAGAACGCAAAGCACTTGTGGTATCATGGACAAGACCTACTAAATAGTTCACGCCAGACATCATGCCTTCCTAGATTGGGGAAGTAGGCATGAAGTTCCAGATTTTCCTGAGAAGCTACTGGCATTTCATAGCTTCTGGAAGAATAAGATTTGGTTTCTTTGAGGGGATGACACCGAGTCAGTTGATCATGCTCCAGGGCAGGTTGCACACCCAAGAGTTTGGGCAACACAAATTGAACCCAAGGGAATGAATAACATACATGAAATTGGATAGACATTTACGGTGGTAGTGGTGGGTCAGGGAGGAAAATAAGTATGGTGTAAATATAACCAAATACACTGTAAGAAATTTTCAAATATTTAATAACAACATTTAAAGAATAAATCCATGCAGAAATATGTGCTCTCAGAAGAAAAGTGACTCAGAGGTTGATTCGGTGTCTAGAGTACACTTTCCTGAAAAGGACTAAGATTTGAAGCCTGATGAACACATACTTGTCACTAGTTTGGGATATAGACTTTTACCTTAATCTAGCACACATGTCAAATACTGCCTTAAATAAGAAATATGACAGAATATTCTGCCTTGATTTTCCTGGAGAAATGTCAACAGGTCTAATCCTGTTGTCTGAGGCAGAGACATTTCTGCTCCATTAATTCTACTGTGCATTTAATTCACATGAAATGTGTTCTCTTATACAAGATATTTCTGACTCTTAGACTATTGTTCTAAGCATAGAATCTCCAGAGAAGAAAGTCTTCAGGGAGCAATTTCATACAGGAAGCACCACAAACTGCCACTAAGTCTCCAACCAACCACAACACCTGCTATGGGCCACTTCTTCAAACAGTGCGAGTTGAGCGCCTCCTGCTGATAAGTGTACAGGCAGGCAGTTTGTTCTGTTCGCCCCTCACTGAATCTGTAGGACAGTAATATACAGCAGTGTCCTCAATTTTCAGATTTTATCTGCATTAGGCAATGTTTTATCCACCATCTTTTGAGAAGGTGAATGTTTTTCACAAATGCAGCATATCCTGTCATGAAATTATCAGTTTTGATTCTTAAAAAAACTAGGCCTCCCCCAGAATCCACCAGTTCCACTTCACACTGAACAACTGCAAAGACAGAGAATCCTGGCAAGGAAACTATCACACATGTCCTCATTCCCTCTCATTCATATCCAGTCACACACTTAGTATCTCTTCTTCTTCTTAAATTAACTTTTAAAACATTATCAAGAATATCATTGCTGAGCTCCTCCACACTGAGTCGTCCGTCTTCACTGATTTTCATTGAATCATAAAACCTGGGAATCCTGACTAGGCTCCTTCGCCAGAGAAGCAGAGTGAGGGCCGGTGTCAATAATGTGTGTTCTAGAAAGTAAGATTTAGAGAGGACAGTGCCTGGGGTGTTCGTAACTGTTTGGGGGAGGGGGGAATATTAGTGATATTTTTCCAATAAATCAACAAATTTGGAAGCATAAACAGGTTTATAAGGTGCCCTAGTAAATACCTCTGGAAGAAGTTATCTCCATGGCCATGTCAGCAAGTCATGATGTTCTGGGGATCAACATCAGAAAAGACAAGGCCTTGGCTTTTGACAATTGTAGAATGTTGTTTTCTAAGAACATGATCTCCTTTTAGTCTATTCCAGTACTTACCTGAACAGTGTAAAGAACATACTTTCAGTCCAATTCATTTCCATAATTCTTAGTTCTTTACTTCAGAATTAGCACATCTGTTGTTTCTAACCTCATATCACCCATGTCCATGTACCTTCTTTTGAAAAAGAACAGGTGCACCAGCAGTCTCCAAAGTCAAATGACCTAGGTGAATTGTAAAGCTTCCTTGGAATTATCGGAGAACTTACCCAATTGGTAATTTCTGCAGTCTACCATCTTGCAATTCTGAGACAAAGGACTACCATGGGGCGAAGGAGGTATTTCTGATCTTCTT
>NW_008328145.1:289755-290830 GCF_000622305.1 Nannospalax galili
TTAAAATTCTTTTTTTAGCTACCGGAGTTTTATTTTAAGCTATAAAGGTCGGGAATAATTTGCTATGGGGGAACAGATAACAGATGTATTTAACTTTTATTTCATTGTATAGATTGCAACCTGTACAAAATTGTCCTTGTCTAGCTCTTGAATCAGCAAAGATCTATTAGAAAGAGCTGCAGAGCAAATATTTTAGACTTTTGGGCTGTGTTGTGTCTGTTTCTAATGTATGTTTTTATTGAATGTTTGTGCATTTCATGTAAAACATCATAAAATTCCTTATAACCCTCGCCCATCTGTACTCATTGTGCCCCCACTGATTCCATGAATTCTATCATATTTGTTAAGGCCTATGGAGTCAACATAGTGTACTCAGAGGATCACTAAGTGCCAGTTCACACACTGGGGTCAAGTCAGCCTATCTGGAGTCGCTCCCTTAAACAAGATCAACTCTCTCTCATCCAGCAGTAAGCTGCCAACATATCTTCAGCTAAGGTTGGGGCCTGCAGCCCATTTCACCAGTTTTAAGCTGGGTTTTTGTTTGCATGAGTTTGCATGTGTCTTGTGGAAGATGACTTTTTTTGTTTTGTTTTTTTTCTTTTTAAATTATTTTTTTATTAACCACATGATTAGAAGAAGCATTTCATTACAACAGCATTGACATATTCAATAACAATTTCCAGAGCAAAGATGCATCTCTTTCAAAACTGCCTGTAAAATTTTGAATTAATATGGTTATACAATATTGTACTCAGTATAAACCCTATAAGACATAAGATTGAATGAGGTTTTAACTTTTTTAATAAATAAAATATGTTTTTTAAATAACCACATACTTAGAAAAAGCATTTCATTATATCAGCATTGACATATTCAATAACAATTTTCTGAGCTAGGCTGCACCTCTTACAAAATTGGCTGTACATTTTTAGGTTTACAGTTGAATTATTATGGTTATACAATATTGTACTCAGTATAAAACCTATAAGACAAAAAATTAAATAAGGTTTTAACCTTTAAACATGATCTCCGTTTCATTATTAAAATACAGAGTTTCATGCAGAAAACTTCATTT
>NW_008328145.1:298075-307423 GCF_000622305.1 Nannospalax galili
GCTTCTGGTTCTCTCTTTTGATTTTATATTGTCGTGGCCGGATTGATTTTGTCTTCAGGAGTTCTGCAGTGGCCCAATTCCAATGTGGATCAGAAGTTTTCAGACTTTCTCCTTAGGTCTGGAATCTTTTACGAATGATTTCGGCCTCATGAACTTGGGTGTTGGACTGACCTGAGATCCTGGCCATGGCCGTGTCACTCAGGGATGTAAAGGCAGATGGGGTGGGAAGAAGCCCCAAGATTTCCCAGGGAGTGGATTGAGTAGCTGGGTTGTACTGGATGCAAAGGATCAGGGAGAGGAAAGGTAAGCCTAGGAGCCCCAGAAAGAGGCTGTCAGCCCCAGAAAGAGGCTGGCAGGTATTGTAGGAACGGGGAAGTAGAGGGAGGGGAGGGCAGGGCCAGGTCCAGAAGCAGTGCTCCTGGGGCCCAAGGAAGGCACTAAGTTGGTCTGGGTGAAAAAGATCAGGAAGCAGTATTGGTTCCCCAGGTGTCTGGGGACCCAGACTAGGAATGGCACAGGGCCCAAACTAGGAGTAGAGAACAGTGGGGGAGATGGAAGGGTGATTGAGGCTGGGGGAGTCAAGGCACAGAGGGCTGCGCGATAGACTTGGCCCAAGAGGCCTGAGGATAGGAGAGCAGGTTAAGAGGATGACATCATTTTTATAGGTTCATATGAACAATGTCCCAGGTCGTCATGCACCTGCTCCTCTAGATCTTCCAATCTTTCTGCCCCTTCTTCCACAGTGGTTCCTGACTCTTAGGTGGATGAAGTCCAGAGACTCACACTGCAGATTCTTATTCTCTTTTCCGCCCCCAGTTCCTGCTATGTTATATGAGCCTTAGGTGTAGAGGTTTCGCTGTAGATGTGTCACCTAGGGCTGCAAATTTCTTAGTTGTATATTCTCTGTTTGTGACCATTTGTGGAACTCTGCAGTACTCTCCATCTGTTATAAAAAGAAGCTTCTTTGATGAGTTGTATACAGTGTACTTCTCTGTAAATGTAAGGATCCACATTTACATATAGTAAAAAATGTCATTTGTTTACAAAAAGAAGCTTCTTTGATGAGTGGTATACAGTATACTTCTCTGTAAATATAAGGATCCATATTTACATATATTTAAAAAAATTATTTGTTTAGAAATATGACAGATACAGGGTTTTCCTACGACCTATGACCGCTCCAGCCATGTGTACCTGGCTGTGTGCAATAAGACATATGAGTTCTCCATTGTTGAATGGGATTTCAGAACAATGTAACAGCTGTTGATTACCCCAAAGATAAAACTACTGCATCAATATATTTGTTGTACTGGTCATTGTTTTGGTTGTTGGGTTTCAAACCTTAGACCACTGAGTGAATTCCTCCATTATCAGCTTGTACAATGTCCTCTAGAATATCAGTGTTTACAAGAGCAGACCCTGCAACATGCAAGAAGTAAATAATGGCTAGATGTTCTAGCTCCTGATGTTTTGCTAAAACCATAGGTACATGGTGAGGAAGTCATGAAGACAGAAGCTTGAGAGTCCTGGTCATATTCATTTGCAGCCAGGAATCCGATGGAGATGAATGCTCCTGCTCAGCTTGCTTTATTATTTCCATCCAGCCTAGAAACTCAGCCCTGGAATTGTTTTAGCCCACAGATACAGTGGGTATTTCCCCTTCACTTTACATATTCCAGAAATTCTCTCATAGACATGTCCAATGGGTTTGTTTCTATGTTGCATCTAAGTCCCAGCAAACTAACAATAAAGACTAAATATCCAGAACTGTGAAGATGGCTTAGTGGTTAAGAGTGCATGGTTCTCTTGAAGATAACCTAGGATCCATTCCGAGTACCCACACTGAGTAGCTCACCACCGCTGATAATTCTAGTTCCAGGGGATCTGATCGCAACAGACACCTTTTCTGATCGCCACAGGCTCTAGGAGCCCGAATGTATATGAGCAGGCATTCACATATATACTTAAAATAAAAGTAAAATATTCAAAAAGGTTAATTGCCATTGGTGGACAAATGGTTCAAAGGGAAACATACTCTATGAAAACCTGAGGAGCTGTGTCCAAATCCCCAGCAACCTAGTAAAAATTTGGGGCAAGTCCATTTCTATGCCTATAACCCAACCACTACTGAAAGCGCAGGCAGGACATTTGCTGAGCTTGCTGTGTACCAATCTAGTTCCAGGTTCAGGGAGAGACCCTGTATCAGGGGAATAAATGAGAGAGTGATAGAGCAAGGCACCAAATGTCCAGTCTGCTCTCCACACTTGAGCACAGGTGAATACATGTGTGTGCATATAACACACACATGCACATGTACACAGTGACACACAACATTATCCTTCACACTGAAGATGAAGGGACTCTTGTGTACAGCTGCATACATGTGGGTCAGGGTGATCTAGATGAGAACCCCAATAAACGTAAGGGTTTACATAGACAGACGTGAATGGAATAGCTTCTTTTGTTTGACATTAATCCTCTATCTGGTAAATAGACACCTTTCACATTTCCTCCTAGAAAAGTCACATATCATATTATGACATACTTGCAGGTAATCTGCACCTCTCAATGTTTCTAAAACCTCCCGAGAGAGTGTCATCATCTGAGAAACAAGAATTCAAAGATGAGTCTGTGAGGGACATTTCAGATTTGAACCATGATCATTAGATATCAATGGATGGCAATACAAAGAATTATGACATATATTCAAAGTAGAATATCATTAAACAACCAAATTAATTAACTCTTTTTGTAGGAAAAAGAATCAAACTGGATACCAGCATGTTAAGCAAAGTAAGCCATACTGAGCAAGACAAGTATTCCAAGATTTCTCTCATTTTCTCAATCTAGAAGTAGAAGATGGAGCTGGAGGAGGGTGAGAAGGATTGAGGGGTAAAGAAGGGGGGAGAGAGAGACAGAGAGACAGAGACAGAGACAGAGAGACAGAGACAGACAGGGACAGAGAGACAGAGAGAGACAGAGAGACAGAGATAGACAGGGACAGAGAGACAGAGAGACAGAGACAGACAGAGACAGAGACAGACAGGGACAGAGAGACAGAGACAGACAGGGACAGAGACAGAGAGAGACAGAGACATACAGGGACAGAGACACAGAGACAGACAGGGACAGAGACACAGAGACAGACAGAGACAGAGACAGAGACAGACAGGGACAGAGAGACAGAGACAGACAGGGACAAAGTCACAGAGAGACAGAGACAGAGAGACAGAGACAGACAGGGACAGAGACAGAGATGGAGACACAGACAGAGACAGACAGGGACAGAGACAGAGACAGAGACAGGGACAGAGACAGACAGGGACAGAGATAGAGCTCAAACAAGAAGAGGAACTCTTAGGGACAAGTAATACAGCATTCTATAGGGTGTGGAAAAGATCATGTTCGTATATAGGCTGTAAGAAAATTCAAATATCTTACAAGATAAAATGACAGCAATAGTAAATCTCACAATATTCTATCATAATATTTACACACACATATATAGTCCTTTAAATTTATTTTATGTACAAATTCTTGACAATATCTGTCCTGCAAGGAGGAAATTTGAGGATATTTTGAATAAATAATCAAATATACTTTGAAGGAGACTGGGAATTATCACCTCGTTTGAAAATAAATTGTGAGAAATAGTTCACATTTTATCACTCCAATAATTCATCCATAAGTTCAGATTTTTTAGTTTTTTTAAATATTTTATGTTATCCACATTACATTGCAATTTAACATATTGTTTATTTCATCTTTATAGCACCTGAAATACTTGGAGTAAAATATGTATAAAAACAGTGAGTTCTAATTTTTCTCAGTTTTGAAACTTTAATTCCTGTGAAGTGCATTTCCACAGCCTTTGCTCGCCTTTCAGGATTGCAGGCATGTGTACACGGTGCTCATTTTACAAATCTGAATTTGAGAAAAATAATACACTTTGGTCATCTTGCCGCGAAAACGTGAACTGTAAGTTTTTGAACCATTTCATTAATAAACTCAGGAAGCCTTCTGCTGTGTTTCCTGTTTATGAAGTTGGACGCACACTGCTACCATAGTGATAGGCATTTACACTCAGCCTAATCTTTTACTGAATAATGCCACTGTTCACATCTGTTACATTAGTACAAATGCCAGTGAACCTGAGATCTTAACCTTGTGAAAGGAAACATCATCACACATTGTATGTTTTTTGAGGTAACTATATTTTTAGATTTTTAGTTTTAGCCATATAGGGGTGAGGATTCTTCATTTTCAGGTTTTATAGCATTTGATAAAATGACACAAACAAGTACCATACTGTACACATGACTCGTGACATTTATTTTAATCCAGAGACATTTGTGGTAGGCACAGATTCAAAATCCAGAGACCGTCCGGAGACTTGTTTAAGGAGAGGCAACAACAACACAGGATTATAAAACTGCAAAGGGAACCTGTTTCTTTTCCTCTGACCCTCAGGGTCTCCAAAGGTCATGAAGGAACGTGTATCCTACATTCACACTGAAGGCCTCTCACTGTGTGCTTTGCAGAGTAATACATTGCTGAGTCCTCAGTTTTTAGCCTGTCCATTTGCAGGCAGACCATGCTTTGGAATCATCTCATGAGATGTTCTGTCTCTTTCATAAACACTTTATATCAAATTTAACCAACCCACTCTTGTCTCTTCCCTGGAGCCTGCAGGACACACCCCATGGGATAGATTCTGAAAGTGAATCCAGGGGCTGTACAAGACACTCGGTGAGCCCCTAAACTATAGCAACCAGGTCCC
The DNA here is from genome assembly GCF_000622305.1 of Nannospalax galili. Lineage (NCBI taxonomy): Eukaryota > Metazoa > Chordata > Mammalia > Rodentia > Spalacidae > Nannospalax > Nannospalax galili. The sequence goes on from NW_008328145.1 coordinate 302,856, forward strand.
AGATTCCGCCAGCCGCCCCTCACACCATACCCCTGCAAACACAGAGAATTGCAGTTAGGAAATTCTCACGTGTGTCCACTGTCCTTACTTATGTCCACGTACAAACTCAGCATCTCTTCTTCATGAAATACCTTGTAAATGTGAAACTAGTAAAACCTAGGTCATCTACAATGTTGTGATGATTCTATGTCCAGTGCTGATCACTGGGGAACACCTGGGAATCCAAGCCTGGAGGGTCAGGGCCGTTCTAGTTTTTGTAAGAGGGAGGTCTTGTTTGAATCTGTTTAGGGAGCTCTTGAATGAATGCACCAGCAATATTAGTGCCCAGATCAGATTAGAGAGACAAGCTGAGAAGTTAGATGACCGTTTTTGTGGTGAAATTTAAACCGTCATAGTTGCTTCATAGGAGTCTTTAAAAATTTCATATTTATAAGAAAACAAATAAAAAGTCGAATATTTAATGCAAACACTAATGAATTTGACTTGGGAGTTGTTCAGTATTTTATTGTGCATAAGGCCCTGAATTTGATTGTCAAAGCTGAAAAATACAAAGAAGAAGAAATTCAACTATAGGGTTCTATAGGGTTATCCTTTCTCAACAAACTTTAAAACAGGACAAGCTGGTGTGTGTGTGTGTGTGTGTGTGTGTGTGTATGTGTGTGTTTGTGTATGTGTGTGTTTCTGTGTGTGTTTATGTGTGTATATGTGTGTGTTTGTGTATGTGTGTGTGTTTGTGTATGTGTGTTTGTGTGTGTATGTGTTTGTGTGTGTTTGTGTATGTGTGTGTTTGTGTGTATGTGTTTGTGTGTGTATGTGTTTGACTGTATATATTTGTGTGTGTGTTTGTATATGTGTGTGTGTATGTATTTGTGTGTATGTGTTTATGTGTGTGTCTGTGTATGTTTGTGTGTGTATGTGTGTGTGTTTATGTATGTGTTTGTATATGTGTGTGTTTGTGTATATGTGTATGTGTTTGTGTATGTGTGTGTATGTTTGTGTGTGTGTTTGTATATGTGTTTCTGTGTATGTGTTTGTGTGTGTGTTTGTGTGTGTATGTATGTGTCTGTTTGTATATGTGTTTTTGTGTGAGTGCATGTTTGGATTTGTGTGGGCTGTGTGTTTGTTTCTTTTACATTACTACAATTTTGTGACTTTGTGTGGGTTCTGTGTGTGTTTCTTACATGTTGCTTCAGTGTTTTTCCTGTGTGCACAGTACTGTAGTCCACTGTGGTATGTGCATTTTTCTTTCACATTTTTGTGCATGTCATACAATAGCTCAATTTTTAAAAAATATCTTTGATGTTATCCTTATAAAGTTCATGTCTGGGTGTCATACAATGGTGAAAAGTCTGGGGCCTTTGCTCTAGGGAAATTCTTAGATATCCTTCCATCTGTCTTCATTCCCCCCCCGCCCCCCCCTGTGTTATGACAGTTCTAAAGTGTCTGGATGTTAGCTCAGGACTGGGATCCCTGAAGTAGCCTCACTCCATGAGAAAAGTATGCTTGCTCCTAGATTTTCCTCATGTTACTTCATTCTTCTACTGTCACAAGAATTGCTGGAGATAAATGAGGCAAATCCAAAGTGACTTATTCCCGTCAGCCCCTTCTTCCATCCGTGTAGCTCCCATGTCCATGTCTTTTTGTTTTCATCTATGTCCCATGGCATTTTCCCATGACTTTCTGGGTAGCCATGGGCATAGTACTCTTCAATGGAGCCTGGGGACTCATGGTGGATACACAGTTGAAGATATTACCTGTAGCCAGGAGGAAGGGAATTTTCAGTTCACTTCTATCTTCATTTCTTAGTATCCTCCAACCTAAGGGTGTGATGTCTTTATCAATAGTGTCTTATCTTTTAGTTCTGGTGGGAAATTAAAGGGATGCCAAGGGCTTGTATTGTTTGAGGAAACTGTGTGGTCTCCCTGATCATCAGTGTATAAGAAGGTGTCACAACCTGATACTGCGATTTTTGCCAAATAAGCCAGGTAGTCTAGAGAAGTATTGATCAGCAAGGCAGGATGGTGTGAATGTGTGTGTATCTGTGTGTGTGTGTGTGTGTGTGAGAGAGAGAGAGAGAGAGAGAGAGAGAGAGAGAGAGAGAGAGAGAAAGAAAAGAGAGAGACATGGGGGTTGTGGTATATTTTTTATTGTTAAACTTTTTTTAAGATTTTTTGAGCTTTTTAAATTTCATGCATTTCTCAGTCAAATCCAAACCTCTCCGCAATCCATTCCTCACTCATCCCCCCACCAAACCCATGCACTCTGCCATACATGCTAAGTCCTATTCATTCAGGTGTTTGTACCCAAATGTCCTTCAGTGTAAATGAGTCCACTGGCATCTAATCAGCTCATCCAGATGTCGTATGTAAGTCATACTCTCCTTTACCCAGCAACAATCAGTCTCAAATAGTTCTCAGTCTATTGTTGGCCCACAACCTATTTCTCACCTCCCCTATTGGACCTTGATTAATTCAGCTGATATGAGTCCCGAGCCCAATGCCAACATTGCCACAGGCTCACATAAACAAGCCTCCGGTGCCCTGGAAGACTCCACCACCCTGTGTTCATGAACAAGCCCTGTCTCTCACAATCTTTCTGCCCCCTCCTCCACAAAGGTCATTGAGCCATGGGGGGGAAAGATTCCATATAGGAGTCCCATCCTACAATGCACAGTCTTTTATTCTCCATTCTTTTGAGATTTCCATACCATGGATTTTTAACATAGTTGCCTCATAAGCACTGCTCCTCCCAGATCTACCCTCTTCTCCCAACACAAACATCTTTGCATCTTCTTTTTTGTAAGTTCATCTAGTTCAGTTTGTGATGCACAAATGCTGTTCCTTGTAGGGCTGTCCCTTGGGGTATGGTTGGTCTGACATGGTCGCATCTTTAAAAAATGGGAACTTCCTCTCCCACCAGCAGCTATCAATTGTTTTTTAAATTATTTTATATATTGTTTTTATTTTATGTGCATGAATGTGTTGCCTGCATGTAGGTATATACACCCATGTCATGAGGTAATATTCGAGATAAGGAGACGATATCAGAATTCTCTGGAAATGTAGTTGGTTATTAGTCAACATGTGGGTGCTGGGAATTGAACCCAGATCTTCTGAAAGTATAGTCAGTGCTCTTAACCTATGGGCACCAAGCAGCTATCAATTGCTAGTGGATTCTCTGCTTTGTTGGAATTTCCTTACCCACTGTCCCCCACTTTCTGGGACTGTGCCTGGCTTGACCTTTGGCAGCTCCTGTGCAATGCTCTCACAATCACACTGAGTACATATGTGCACCTGTTCTGTTGTGTCCAAAAGCACTGTTTCCTTGTGCTCATTCACTGCCTCTGATTCTTACAATCAATTCACTGAGTCTTTCTCATTGATCCTGAGCCTTGGGAGGAGGGATATGATATAGATATTTAGTACTTTGTTCTTTCAGAACAATAACAGTGGCAGATTCTCCGTCTTGCTAACGGTGTAAGTTATGGGCTGCATTTTGTGGAGCAGGCATCAAAGTTAAAGATGGGTTGTTCTCCAGCATGTCCACGGGAAGGGTCTTAGGATAGCTCATAGGGTTCATTGGTGGGTAAGTTTGATGATGACTTTCCTCTTCCAGTGGCATGCATAGCACCATCCAGCACTGTTAAAGATGGCAAGTAGGGATGAAGAATGCAAGTCACAATAATGTTCATATCTCAGAGTTCTGTGATTCAAATATGTGGAGTATTCAGAAAGTGTCATAATGTCAATTCATGGAATGTAACCCCAGCAATTTCAATAGCCTGTAATGGTTTGTGGGGGTGTCAATAGGATCTGACTGACTAACAATTATAAAAGATATAACCCATTCCTGTCACTTTTTCTTGCCTCTTTGTGGGGGTGTCAATAGGATCTGACTAACAATTATAAAAGATATAACCCATTCCTGTCACTTTTTCTTGCCTGGGTGTCTAGTAAGTGCATACCCCCACCCAACCCTACCTGTTATTGGGTAACTTTTTTTTTCTTCTTTTTTTTATTCAATTTTTTTAATTAGATGAAGCATTTCAGTACAACAGCATTAACCTATTCAATAACATTTTTCTGGGCTAGGGTACATCTCTTTCAAAATTGGCTGTACATTTCTACGTTTACAGATGAATTATTACGCTTATATAATCTTTTACTCATTATAAACTCTATAAGACATAAAATTAAATGAGGTTCCAACTCTATAAGACATAAAATTAAATGAGGTTTTAACGTTTAAAAAAGATCACTTCGTTGTTAAAATACACAGTTTCCAGGTTCATAATTCATTTTAAGGCAATTGACATTGAGACATTTGCACATGCATTTCTAATCTCTATATATATGATTATTACTGGTCACAGTCGCTTACTTTCTGAGTTCCTTGGAATCTGAGCATGAATAATGAATATACAGATAGACAGCCTTCCTCTCCCACTAGAGCCTCCATACTCTGCCATCCCTGCCACTGTCCACTGTGCTATTAGCACCCTCATCCATTCCCCCCATCTGCCCTTCTGGTAAATCTAGTCAGCCAGAGGTCCCTGTTCCAGGAGGATC
>NW_008328145.1:307982-309656 GCF_000622305.1 Nannospalax galili
TGTTTATTTCATACATCTTAATCATATTCAGCTCCCCTTCCCTATCTGTACACATGGCCCTCTCACTGAACCTCATGCATTCTGTAATACATGCAAAGGTCTACAAGTCAAGTCTATGTCATCAAATGAGCCAGTTTGAGCTCCTCCACTGGTCAGACTATTCAGCATTACTCCCCCCAAGAAGACCAGTTTGCTCTCACCCAGAACATCAGTCACCAATAGTTCCTCAGCTAATATGGAGGTTCCACACCCCTCTCTCCAGATCTGTGCTGGGATTTTGTTAGGTTTAAGTTTGCATGGGTTCTGTGCATCATGTTACCATTGCTGTAAGTTCATTCAAGTAAGTTCCTTGAGGCTTGGAGATGTCTGTTTCCTTGCCTCTCTCCACCACCCAATATTTAGGGCCCCCTTCAAATATTTAGGGCCCCACTTCTGCAATGGTCCCTGAGTCCTGGTGGGCTGACGATTAATATAGGAGAACTGTCCATGGACAAATACTCTGCAGCTTCTTATTCTCTACATTTTGGTCAGATGTTACATCCCTAGACAGATGCAGTTTCTTACTGTATGCTAAATGCATATACTCATATTTGCAGACAAGTATACCTGTCATCAGTCATCAAAGAAGCTTCCTTTTTTGCAATAGATGGAGACTGTTACAGAGTTCCACACTGATCAAACACTGAGAATAAATATATATGAAATGCCCAGCCCTAAGTGATCCCTCTACAAAACTGACATATATGGTTCAGGGAACATAGCAGAACGGCTGTAGAGAGTACTGATGTCTCTCTCAACTCAGACTAGTGAAACATCTTCATGCAGCAGAGGCTGGTTAAAGAATTACATAGTACATGTGTCTCTGGAGATGGTGACTTGGATTTTCAAGTTTGGAATGTAATTATTTTTACCATTAAATCATACTCTCCTTTTTTTCCCCTCTATAACTTTATGAGGAGCTGAAGGTCCAAATCTCACAGTAACCACTGGGGATGGAGTAACCAGAGATAATGCAGAGAGACAATGACTGGAGGCTCTGAACATGCCAAGCCTGCACTCCTGCATCTCTACTTGATGCAGCGGCCCTGTGGTTAGGGAGAGTCCGTCAGCTGAAGTTACAACCTCCTCACAGACAATGGGTATATTGAGGGCATCCCCCTTGCAGAGTTGTCACCAGACATGAGAGACAACTCAGAAGTACTCAGCAGTCAGCTCTTCTTATCACACTCTTACCGTCGCTACTTACCTCACCTGTTTCTGGGCAGAGGGCTTTGGGCTACCACAAGAAGCAGAGGATTTCTGTCTACAACATGAATAATTATATGCACGTCAACTATCCTCTTATTAAACTTCAGGAAAAACTATTACCAAGCTGCCCCTAATTCTTCTACTTTTGAGAAGTGTGTCTCCTCTAAAACTCAAGTAGGTTTACATCTTTTAAAAATATGAATACAGAATGAATCCTGAAAATCCCAGGTTGGGCTCTTCTTCTGCAGATGTGCACTGGAGGCTGGGATAGCTTTCACAAGCACAGGCCCGAGCTGCCTGTCCTTTGCTACACTTGTTGTGATTGTTGAAGCCCACTGAGAGGGAGCTGCTAAGACAATATATGATTGCCTTTGTTCCTAATACAATCAAAATGTTTTCCAAAGTGTAATTCCCTACTAAATTGTA
>NW_008328145.1:310332-315240 GCF_000622305.1 Nannospalax galili
AAATTAAAAAAATAATGATTAAAAAACAATAATTAGTAGATGTGAAAAACATTATCACTGAAATCTACCTGATCACTTTATATCCATGCTCAGGTGCCAAGGATCTCATAAAGTAGTTCACTCTGACTAGTAGTAATCAGATATTTTATTTTTTAGTTTCAATTATGTTTTGATTCTCTAGGGAAATTCATATATGCGTAGACCATAATTACATCATTGAAAACTCCTTCTTCCTTTAAGGTTTTCCTGTGCTCCCCATTCCTTCTTTAACTCATGATGATTTGTACATACATAACACACACACACACACACACACACACACGCACACAGGCACACATGCACGCACACACATATAAAACTGAGCTCATATAGTATTGTTTATAATACAGGATTTTTAAAATATTTTCCTCATATATGTGAGCCTATAATTATCTCCTTGTTCAGGCTCTCTTTCCACATTTCTATCTGCATCCATTTTGCACGAGAATATCAAAATATAAAGGATATTATCTTATATGAGGGAAAAAGTACTTATTTTTTGTCCATGCAGTTTTGGCAGCTGCAAACTTCAAATAGGGGCCCCATGAAGTAAGGCCAGATTCCAACTCATAGCCTGGTCCGTGGCATCACATGACAAAAGCAAGAACAGGAATTGAACACAGTATGTGAAGGAGAGCTCAGGCATAGAAGATCGCTCTATATCTCAACAGCCCATTGTGTTGGTATCTAGTCCAGGGCCTCACACCTAAAGCAGGTTCTAAATATGTCTGCCACTGGGACACATGGACTAATTACCTCCAGCTTGGCCACAATTGCTCAGTTTTACAATTTCTTGGCCCTCTAACCACAGAGTAAATTCCAGTATAGTGCATTTTGAAAGGCAACCCAAGTTCAAACCATCGCAATACCATTAAGAAAATCTAAAACTGGATGAAGAAAATAATTCCTTGCTGTTAGTCAATGTTGCATCAGGATAAAATGTAAAAACTGAAGTAAAATGATGCTTAACAACAAAAAGAGATAGACTTTTCCAACATAACATACTTATCTGGACACCAAAATTAGAATATTGGTAATAATGGATTACAATTGGAAATGTGTAAAGATGACACAGCCCTGGTCATGTGACCTGGGAAGGGGCTCCGGCTGCAATGTGTCCACTGTCAGGATTTGTGCCGTCAATTCACATTCAAGATTAAGTTTCATATTTCACTCTTGTGTGGCTTTGTTATGTTATTCTTTTCCTTCAATTTTCTTTCCAACTTTGCTTCAGTGAGCATTTCTAATATATTTGCTTCTTTTTATTTTAATTAAAATTTGTTCCTTAAATCTGTTCAATAACTTTTCTACAATTACGGATTTCCTTTTTAGTTTTGAGTAAGTGCAATTTTAGCACTGACTTTACTCCTGTCACATCTGAAAATGTTCCTGTCTCCCATGTTGCAATGCACAGACACATGGCAGATGCATGGCACTCTGGATGTCTGCATGACAGTGTCTGCTCTGGGTGCTGATGTCCCCAGCACAGTCTTTTTCTCCTCCATTCCTCTCTCAGTTGTAACCCTGATGGCCATGGTGCTGATCATCTCCTCTGGGATCACTCAATGGAGGCAGGTGGCCTACATCTAAGACATGATTTCATATTTGTTTGCAGATAGACTCTCTACAGAGGTCACTCAAAATGGTAGGGTTTATATCAAGTTAATGATTGTACATAACAGCCCTTCTCCATTTCAAGAAGCTGATCTTTCAAGGCATCGATGAGAATATTGTAGATGAATGAAAAATAATTTGCCACTTGTCTCAACTCTAAAATCATAATCCAGTCTCAAAGACCAACTGTGAATTGTTTCTCTGTTGCAGTCTGACCCCAGCAGGGCCACCTTCCCCTAGGGTTTCTGACAGCCTCAGGATGTGGTTTGCACACTGTGTCTCATGCAATAATACATGGCCGTGTCCTCTGCCTTCAGGCTGTTGATCTGCAGGTAGGCAGTGCTGATGGAGGCGTCCATGGAGAAGACAAAACGTCCTTTGAAGTCCTCAGCATAAGTTGGGTTTCCAGTGTCAGTGTTGATCGCACCCATGCCCTTTAGACCCTTTCCTACTGGCTGCTTGAACCAGTGCATTCCGTAGCTGGTAAAGGTGTACCCCGAGGCCTTGCAGGAGATCTTCACTGACTGTCCAGGCTGTTTCAGCTCAGCCCCAGACTGTTCCAGCTTTACCTGGGCATGTGCACCTGTGGGGAGAATACAGAGGAATAAGGAGAAATGGAGCTGCCTCAGTTTCCTCTGCAGCTCTGGGCTCGTGGATCTTACCTGGCATAGCTATGAGCAGGAAAAGGAAGCTCCACACCCACTCCATGTTGTGTGGCATTAGGACTCGGTGGTTCTTTAAGGCTGACGGGACAGTGCCCTGCTGCGTATTTAGAGAAGCCTTGGGTTTCTATTTGGAGACCCTGAGATATTTGCATACAACATGGTTCCCCTAACATCTTACTGGACAACACTTATATAAATATCCTGAGACCAACTATCTCAGACCCATTCACCAGGGTGACTGAGTCTTTGCTCTGTGGTATCAGGTGTCTCTGTCTTCACTTTGGTGATGTCCAAATCTTAAGGCTTGGCATGTCTTGCACAATCACTTCCTCTAAGAAGCCCACCCTCATGCATTCACTGGTCCTTACTGAAGCCTCAAAAGTGGAGCAGGACAACAGTATTCTCTCAAGGCAAAATGGTGACCATGCTTTAGCTGACTGTCCTTTTTATGTGACCAATTTCACTGATGGACCCTGAGCACAGCTGAAGTCCCTCAGTTCACTGAGCCTTCTGCAGTCATCCTTCAGTTCCCATTGGCAGCCAAATGATGATATGTCCATAAAAATGATTTGTCACCTCTCCAATCGTCACAGTCCCTGTTGTGTCACTTTGGGGAGAACAGAAACTGGGATGCAGTGTTGTGCTCTGAGCCTTTATGACTGTCTACTTAATCTGGCACACATGTCAAATATTGCCTTAAATCAGGAATCTGACGTAATATACTGCCTTGATTTTCCTGGAGAAATGTCACTAGGTCTAATCCTGTCATCTAAGGCAGAGATATTTCTGCTCCATTAATTATATTATGCATTTAATCCATATGAAATGTCTTCTCTTATACAAGACCTTTCTGAGTTTTAGACTATTGTTCTAAGCATAGGATCTCCAGACAAGAAAGTCTTCAGGGAACAGTTTTATACAGGAAGCACCACAAACTGACGCTAAGTCTCTTCAACCAACCATAGCACCTGAAAACACTGTGAGCTGAGCACCTCCTGCTGATAAGTGTACAAGCAGGATCAGTTGGTTCTGTGCTCCCATCACTGAATCTGTAGGAGAGTAATATATTGTATTGTCCTCAATTTTCAGATTTTATCTGCATGAGGCAATGTTTTATCCATCATCTCTTGATATGGTGAATATTTTTCACAAGTGCAGCATATCCTATCATGAAATTATCAGTTTGGATTCTTATAAAACTAGGCCTCCCCTAGAATCCACCAGCTCCACTTCACACTGAACAACTGCAGTGACAGAGAATCCTGGCAAGGAAACTATCACACATGTCCTCATTCCCTCTCATTTATATCCAGTCACGCACTAAGTATCTCGTCTTAAATTAACTTTTAAAACAGCATCAAGGAAATCATTTCTGACCCCTTCACATTGACTGGTTTGTCTTCATTTATTTTCACTGAATCATAAAACCTGGGAATTCTGAGCTCCTTTACCAGACAAGCAAACTGAAGTCCTGTGTCAATAATGTATATTCTGGAGTTGAAGCCTTAGAGAGGGCAGTGCCTAGGGTATTGAATGTTCTTGGGGAATATTGGTTATACTTTTTCCCGATGAAACACCAATTTTTCAAGCATAAACAGGTTAGTAATGTGACCAAGTAAACAGCTCTGGAAGACGTTATCTCCAGGTCAGCAATTTTCATGATGTTCTCTGAATCAACACCAGACAAGACAAGGCCTTGGCTTGTGACAATTGTGGAATGTTATTTTGTAAGAACATGACCGTCTTTATTCTAGTCCAGTACTTAACCTGAACAGTATAAAGAACGTAGTTTCATTCCAAGTCATTTGCATAATTCTTAGTTCTTTATTTCGTATTTAGCACATCAGTTGTTCCTAACCTCTCATCACCCATGTCCATGTACTTCTCTTTCAAAACAGAACAGGTACATTGGCAGTCTCCAGGGTCCAATGACCTATTTGAATTGTAAAGCTTCCTTGGAATTCTCAGAGAACTGACCCTTTGGTGATTTCTCTAGTCCAGCATCTTTCATTTCTGAGACAAAGGAGTGTAATATGGGGCAAAGGAGGTATTTCTACTCTTCTTTTGAATGGTCTCTGGTATACTAACCAATTTGAGAAGCTTGCCTACCAACCAGATCCTTGAGGTTCTCCCACAGAAAGATCTCCCTGTTTGCAATAGTCAATGAATGACACTAGTATTTCATAGTGAAATGGTCTGTGGGTGGAGACAGTCAGATATGTCCAACTAGGCTCATACTCTACTCTCTCAGAAAATTACAATTCTATTCTTAGCCACCCAAATTTTATTTTAAGCTATGAAGGTCGTGGATAATTTGTTACACAGTAACAGAAAACATATGCGTGTATCTTTTCATTTTGTACTGTAGATTGTAATCTATTCAGTATTGTTTGTCCTTCCCTGGTTCTTGAATCAGCAAAGATCTATTATAAAGAGCTGCACAGTAAATATTTTAGGTGTTAGGGGATTTGTGATGTCTGTTCTTTAATGTATGCTTTTATTGAATTTTTATGCTTTTCATACAAAACATATTAATCATATTTAGACACCCATTTCCCATCCACACCCTTTATAGCCCCCTAACTGGATT
>NW_008328145.1:316625-317755 GCF_000622305.1 Nannospalax galili
GAATGCCTTTTCCAAGAGTCTCCATCCTTACTATTAGTGGAGGTTTCCCTAAAATTGCTGTGAATTACACATTCTCTAGATGAGACCCCCAATAAACGTAAGGGTTCACAAAGACAGACGTGAATGGAATAGCTTCTTTTGTTTGACATTAATCCTCTATCTGGTAAATAGACACCTTTCACATTTCCTCCTAGAAAAGTCACATATCAAATTATGACACACTTGCAGGTAATCTGCACCTCTCAATGTTTCTAAAACCTCCCGAGAGAGTGTCATCATCTGAGAAACAAGAATTCAAAGATGAGTCTGTGAGGGACATTTCAGATTTAAACCATGATTATTAGATATCAATGGATGGCAATACAAAGAATTATGACATATATTCAAAGCAGAATATCATTAAAAACCAAATTAATGAAATCTTTTTTGTAGGAAAAAGAATCAAACTGGATACCAGCATGTTAAGCAAAGTAAGCCACACTGAGCAAGGCAAGTATTCCAAGATTTCTCTCATTTTCTCAATCTAGAAGTAGATGGAGATAGAGAAGGTGAGAAGGATTGAGGGGTAAAGAAGGCAGGGGAGACAGAGAGACAGAGAGACAGAGACATAGACAGAGAGACAGGGACAGAGACAGAGAGAGACAGAGAGACAGAGACAGAGACAGAGACAGACAGAGACAGAGAGAGACAGAGACAGAGATGGAGACAGAGAGACAGAGACAGACAGGGACAGAGACACAGAGAGAGACAGAGACAGAGACAGACAGGGACAGAGACAGAGACAGAGAGACAGAAACAGACAGGGACAGAGACAGACAGAGACAGAGACAGACAGAGACAGAGACAGACAGGGACAGAGACAGAGACAGAAAGGGACATAGAGATGGAGACAGAGACAGACTGAGACAAAGACAGACAGGGACAGAGACACAGAGAGAGAATATTGTAGATGAATGAAAAATAAATTCCCACTTGTCTCAACTCTAAAATCAAAATCCAATATCAAAGACCAACTGCAGGTTGTTTTTCTATCGCAGTCTGACCCCAGCAGGGCCACCTTCCCCTAGGGTTTCTGACAGCCTCAGGATGTGGTTTGAACACTGTGTCTCATGCAATAATACACGGCGGTG
>NW_008328145.1:318232-319994 GCF_000622305.1 Nannospalax galili
ACTTAAAGGTCCTGAGATATTTGCATACAACATAGTCCCCCTGACACCTTACTGGACTAACCTTATATAATATCCTGAGACCAAATGTCTCAGACCCATTCACCAGGGTGACTGAGTCTTTGCTCTGTGGTGTCAGATGTCTCTGTCTTCACTTTGGTGATGTCCAAATCTTGAGGCTTGGCATGTCTTGCACAATCACATCCTCTAAGAGACCCAGCCTTATGCATTCACTGATCCTTACTGAGGCCTCAGAAGTGGAGCAAGGGAACAGCATTCTCTCAAGTCAAAATGCTGACCACTCTTCAGCTGACGTTTTATGTGACTAATCTCATTGATGGACCCTGAGGACAGATAAGAGCCACTTAGTACAATGAGCCTTCTGCAGTCATCCTTCAGCTCCACTGGTGTCTATTTTTGGGCCTTAAGATCTCTTCACATATCCAACAGTGTTCTTCCTCCATGAATCATGTAGAACTAAGTTGTGCTCTCCATTTAAAATCATCAAATGTGGTTTTATTTCAGATAAAACTAAGTAAGAAAAATATTACATCACATACTGCAATGATGAATAATTTTGGAGGCTAATGATGATAGATTATTTTTAATGTCTTTGAAAGCATTATATCGTGTCCCATTTTATTAACCTCTGATACAATCCTATTGACGTATCTAGCTTCATAACTGTTGTCAATAGTACAATGAATGATGACATTGTTTACAAAGACGTAATAGTAAAATAAATTACAGTGAAGTCATCCATTCTAAGGCTCCACACCTTAGCCTAAGTACAGCTAGTGGAAGCTCTAACATTTGACCAATAGTACAGAATAAATCTTTATTACTCAGAAAAACAGACACTCTTTTTAATGAATATTCAGATTGATAAACATTCCAGACACTGCTAAGAAAGTTTGGTCCCAGAGTTTTCAGATTCAGGCATCTTCATGAAAAACTTGGAAATAAAGCCAGGCTGAGTGGGTGCAGCATAGTGCTGAATAAATTAAAGAAAAATCACAGGCTCCTGAATGGTGTAATTTCTTACACTCTGATTCTCAAAGCCTTGTGATGGCTTCCTGTCCATGTCCTTGTCAGGGACAATCTCTTGGTATAGGAGATGCAGTGATGTGTACTTGGAAAATGCAAGTGTAAAACTGCATTGTTTGATGATTTCACCATCTGACTCAGAATCATGTAATCTTACGTTTTGCTATGCATAATAGAACACCACCAACATAGGGAAATCCATGTATCAAGCAAGATGACTGTAATATCCATGAGCATTTATACATAGCCCTTGCTGTGCATAAATAGGCTGGTATGGAGATGGCCCAGGGGATCCAAAAACTCTCACATGATCTAAGATGTGAACCCTTGTGCTCTCTTTGGTTAAAATTAGTAGTGCAACAAGCATGGTGGTACAGCCTTTTATCCTCTATTTGGGAGGAATAGGTGGCCAGAACTCTGTGAGACTGAAGCCAGCCATGTCTACATACTGAGTACTGGGCCAGCTGGGGCTAAATGGAAACCTTAACTCAAAAGAAAAGTAATATGTATAGGTATATCAGTAAATTTCAAATCTTTCTGAAATGCTCTATTTCATAGAGGGAAAATACTATGTGGAAGCCTTTAAGAGATAATTTTCTGCAATTTCTGATCATCTCAATTTAGGAGATATATGTTAGTGAAAAATTTTGGGAACAGAGACAAACAACAAATGATATGTTTCGGGGAGACATTGATAATACATCAATAACTCTATAAT
>NW_008328145.1:321064-323195 GCF_000622305.1 Nannospalax galili
TGGTCTCAGAATATGGACTGCACTGGCAAGGTAGTCCCACTACTGCAATAGTGGGAAAAAGGTCATGGAAGTAACAAAAAATCTGATGAGATTTAACACCCATCCCAAGAGATGGAACCCAAACCTGCAATGACTCAGGCCCTTGTGGCTAGTGATAGGTTGTAGGCTCTAGGGTAGAACCAGCTACGAATATTTTCAAAATGTACATTGTAGTAAACCGAGTCTCAATGACTTGGTGTCACGTCCACATATTAGTGCGTTTCCCAACCCTCGTCACAGAAGCTCCATGTAGAAGAAGGCGATTTACACAGATACATACAATGAGTCAATGTGCAGGGAATATGAGCTTCAGAAGGCTCAGTCCTAAAAGGACATGCCTCCTTCTGAAGGTCCTGTATCCCCATGGAAGAGGGGAGGGAGGACTGGGAGCAGCAGAGGAGGTAAATAACTACAGGAAAACAGTGTTTTCTGAACAAATTGGAGCACTTGCGCACGAGAACGCAAAGCAATTGTGGTATCATGGACAAGACCTACTAAATAGTTCACGCCAGACATCATGCCTTCCTAGATTGGGGAAGTAGGCATGATGTTCCAAATTTTCCTGAGAGGCTACTGGCATTTCATAGCTTCTGGAAGAATAAGATTCGGTCTTCTTTGAGGGGATGACACCGAGTCAGTTGATCATGCTCCAGGATGGGTTGCACACCCAAGAGTTTGGGCAACCAAATTGAACCCAAGGGAATGAATAAAGTACATGAAGGTGGATAGGGTGGTAGTGCTGGGTCAGGAAGGAAATAAGTGTGGTATAAATATAACCAAATACACTGTAAGAAGTTTTCAAATATTTAATAACAACACATAAAGAATAAATCCATGCAGGAATATGTGGTCCCAGAAGAAAAGTGTCTCAGAGGTTGATTCGGTGTCTAGAGTACACTTTCCTGAAAAGGACTACGATTTGAATCCTGATAAACACATACTTGTCACCAGTTTGGGATATAGACCTTTACCTTAATCTAGCACACGTGTCAAATACTGCCTTAAATAAGAAATATGACAGAATATTCTGCCTTGATTTTCCTGGAGAAATGTCAACAGGTCTAATCCTGTTGTCTAAGGCAGAGACATTTCTGCTCCATTAATTCTACTGTGCATTTAATTCACATGAAATGTGTTCTCTTATACAAGATATTTCTGACTCTTAGACTATTGTTCTAAGCATAGAATCTCCAGAGAAGAAAGACTTCAGGGAGCAATTTCATACAGGAAGCACCACAAACTGCCTCTAAGTCTCTTCAACCAACCACAGCACCTGCTATGGGCCACTTCTTCAAACAGTGTGAGTTGAGCGCCCCTCACTGAATCTGTAGGACAGTAATATATAGCAGTGTCCTCAATTTTCAGATTTTTATCTGCATTAGGCAATGTTTTATCCTTCGTCTCTTGAGAAGGTGAATGTTTTTCACAAATGTACCATATAGTGTCATGAAATTATCAGTTTTGATTCTTAAAAAAACTAGGCCTCCCCCAGAATCCGCCAGCTCCACTTCACAATGAACAACTGCAAAGACAGAGAATCCTGGCAAGGAAACTATCACACATGTCCTCATTCCCTCTCATTCATATCCAGTCACACACTTAGTATCTCTTCTTCTTCTTCTTAAATTAACTTTTAAAACATTATCAAGAATATCATTGCTGAGCTCCTCCACACTGAGTCGTCTGTCTTCACTGATTTTCATTGAATCATAAAACCTGGGAATCCTGACTAGGCTCCTTTGCCAGAGAAGCAGAGTGAGGGCCTGTGTCAATAATGTGTGTTCTGGAAAGTAAGCCTTAGAGAGGACAGTGCCTAAGGTATTTGTGACTGTTTTGGGGGGAATATTAGTGATATTTTTCCAATAAATCAACAAATTTGGAAGCAAAAACAGGT
The DNA here is from genome assembly GCF_000622305.1 of Nannospalax galili. Taxonomy (NCBI): domain Eukaryota; kingdom Metazoa; phylum Chordata; class Mammalia; order Rodentia; family Spalacidae; genus Nannospalax; species Nannospalax galili. The sequence continues at coordinate 322,998 of NW_008328145.1, forward strand.
TTATAAGGTGCCCTAGTAAATACCTCTGGAAGAAGTTATCTCCATGACCATGTCAGCAAGTCATGATGTTCTGTGAATCAACATCAGAAAAGACAAGGCCTTGGCTTTTGACAATTGTAGAATGTTGTTTTCTAAGAACATGATCTCCTTTTAGTCTATTCCAGTACTTACCTGAACAATGTAAAGAACATACTTTTG
>NW_008328145.1:323431-326740 GCF_000622305.1 Nannospalax galili
CTCTCAGAAAATTACAATTCTTTTTTTAGCTACCAGATTTTTATTTTAAGCTATAAAGTTTGGGAATATTTTGCTATGCAGGAACAGATAACAGACGTATTTAACTTTTTATTTCATTGTATAGATTGCAACCTATACAAAATTGTCCTTGTCTAGTTCTTGAATCAACAAAGATCTATTATAAAGAGCTGCACAGTAAATATTTTAGACTTTTGGTTGTACTGTATCTGTTTTAAGGTTGGGGCCTGCAACCCATTTCACCAGTTTTAAGCTGGGTTTTTGTTTGCATGAGCTTGCATGTGTCTTGTGGATACTGACATCATTGTTATATGTTCATATGAACAAGGTCCCAGGTCGTCATGCACCTGCTCCTCTAGATCTTCCAATCTTTCTGCCCCTTCTTCCACAATGGTTCCTGACTCCCAGGTGGATGAAGTCCAGAGACCCACACTGCAGATTCTTATTCTCTAAACTTTGGCCATTTTTCGAATTTTATGTCCATTGCCTTCTATTGCATGAGGCAGCTTCACTGATGAGAACTAGGAGATGGATTAGCATTCACGGAGCCCCTTGTTCCACTATGTGCGATGAATCTTAGGTGTAGAGGTTCCATTGTAGAAATATCACTTAGGGTTGGGTGTCTCACAGGCACTTATTCTCTGTGTTTGACCAGTTGTGGAACTTTATAATAGTCCCTGTCTGTTCCAAAAGAAGCTTCTTTGATGAGTGGTGATTAGGATAATTATCTACAAATATTAGGATCCATGTTTACATATGTTTAAAAATTGTTTGTTTAGAAATATGACAGATACAGGGTTTTCCTACGACCTATGACCTCTCCAGCCATGTGTACTTGGCTGTGTGCAATAGGACATATGAGCGCTCAGTTGTTGAATGGGATTTAAGAACAATGTAACAGCTGTTGATTACCCCAAAGATAAAAGTTCCACTACTGCATCAATATATTTGCTGTACTGGTCATTCTTTGGTTGTTGAGTTTCAAACCTTAGACCACTGTGTGAATTCCTCCATTATCAGTTTGCACAGTGTCCTCTAGAATATCAGTGTTTACCAGAGCAGACCCTGCATCATGTATGAAGTAAATAATGGCTAGATGTTTTAGCTCCTGATGTTTTGCTAAAACCATAGGTACATGGTGAGGAAGTCATGAAGACAGAAGCTTGAGAGTCCTGGTCATATTCATTTGCAGCTAGGAATCCGATGGAGATGAGTTCTCCTGCTCAGCTTGCTTTATCATTTCCATCCAGCCTAGAAACTCAGCCCTGGAATTGTTTTTGCCCACAAATACAGTGGGTATTTCCCCTTCACTTTACATATTCCAGAAATTCTCTCATAGACATGCCCAATGGTTTGTTTCCATGTTGCATCTAAGTCCCAGCAAACTACCAATAAAGACTAAATATCCAGAACTGTGGAGATGGCTTAGTGGTTAAGAGTGCATGGTTCTCTTGAAGATAACCTAGGATCCGTTCCCAGTACCCACACTGAGTGGCTCACCACCGCTGATAACTCTAGTTCCAGGGGATCTGATCACAACAGACACCTTTTCTGATCGCCACAGGCTCTAGGGGCCCAAATGTATATAAGCAGGCATTCACATATATACTTAAAATAAAAGTAAAATATTAAAAAAGGTTAATCGCCATTGGTGGACAAATGGTTCAAAGGGAAACATACTCTCTATGAAAACCTGAGGAACTGTGTTCAAATCCCCAGCAACCTAGTAAAAATTTGGGGCAAGTCCATTTCTATGCCTATAACCCAACCACTATTGAAAGTGCAGGCAGGACATTTGCTGAGCTTGCTGTCTACCAGTCTACCTCTAGGTTCAGGGAGAGACCCTGTATCAGGGGAATAAATGAGAGAGTGATAGAGCAAGGCACCAAATGTCCAGTCTGCTCTCCACACTTGAGCACAGGTGAATACATGTGTGTGCATATAACACACACATGCACATGTACACAGTGACACACATTATCCTTCACACTGAAGATGAAGGGACTCTTGTGTACAGCTGCATACATGTGGTTCAGGGTGATACAGGAATGCCTTTTCCAAGAGTCTCCACCCTTAAAATTAGTGGAGGTTTTCCTAAAATTGCTGTGTTTGAGTTACACAGACTCCAGATTATGGGTTCACAAAGGTAGATCTGAATGAAATAGCTTCTTTTGTTTCACATTAATCCTCTATCTGGTAAGTAGACACCTTTCACATTTCCTCCTAGAAAAGTCACATATCAAATTATGACACACTTGCAGGTAATCTGCACCTCTCAATGTTTCTAAAACCTCCCGAGAGAGTGTCATCGTCTGAGAAACAAGAATTCAAAGATGAGTCTGTGAGGGACATTTCAGATTTAAACCATGATTATTAGACATCAATGGATGGCAATACAAAGAATTATGATATATGTTCAAAGTAGAATATCATTAAACAACCAAATTAATGAAATCTTTTTGTAGTAAAAAGAATCAAACTGAATACCAGCATGTTAAGCAAAGTAAGCCACACTGAGCAAGGCAAGTATTCCAAGATTTCTCTCATTTTCTCAATCTAGAAGTAGAAGATGGAGATAGAGGTGAGAAGGATTGAGGGGTAAAGAAGGGGGGGAGACAGAGAGACAGAGACATAGACAGAGACAGGGACAGAGACAGAGACAACAGAGACAGAGAGACAGAGAGAGAGACAGAGAGGCAGAGACAGACAGGGAAAGAGACACAGAGAGACAGAGACAGAGACAGAAAGGTACAGAGAGACAGAGACAGAGAGACAGAGACAGAGACAGACAGGGACAGAGACAGAGACAGAGACAGACAGGGATAGAGACACAGAGAGACAGAGACAGAGAGAGACAGAGACAGACAGGGACAGAGAGACAGAGACAGAAACAGAGAGAGACAGGGACAGAGAGACAGAGACAGAGACAGACAGGGACAGAGACAGACAGACAGGGACAGAGACACAGAGAGAGACAGAGACAGAGAGACAGAGACAGACAGGGACAGAGACAGACACAGACAGGGACAGAGACACAGAGAGAGACAGAGACAGAGACAGACAGGGACAGAGAGACAGAGACAGGGACAGAGACAGACAGGGACAGAGACAGAGAGAGCTCAAACAAGAAGAGAAACTCTTAGGAACAAGTAATACAGCATTCTATAGGGTGTGGAAAAGATCATGTTCGTATATAGGCTGTAAGAAAATTCAAATATCTTACAAGATAAAATGACAGCAATAGTAAATCTCACAATATTCTATCATAATATTTACACACACATATATAGT
>NW_008328145.1:327235-331069 GCF_000622305.1 Nannospalax galili
TTCCTGTTTATGAAGTTGGAAGCACACTTCTACCATAATGATAGGCATTTACACTCAGCCTAATCTTTTATTGAATACTGCCACTGTTCACATCTGTTACATTAGTACAAATGCCAGTGAACCTGAGATCTTAACCTTGTGAAAGGAAACATCATCACACATTGTATGTTTTTTGAGGTAACTATATTTTTAGATTTTTAGTTTTAGCCATATAGGGGTGAGGATTCTTCATTTTCAGGTTTTATAGCATTTGATAAAATGACACAAACAAGTACCATACTGTACACATGACTCGTGACATTTATTTTAATCCAGAGACATTTGTCGTAGGCACAGACTCAAAATCCAGAGACCGTCCCTGAGAGTTGTTTAAGGAGAGGCAACAGCACAGGGTTATAAAACTGCAAAGGGAACCTGTTTCCTTTTCTCTGACCCTCAGGGTCTCCAGATGTCATAAAGGAATGTGTATCCTACATTCACACTGAAGGCCTCTCACTGTGTGCTTTGCAGAGTAATACATTGCTGAGTCCTCAGTTTTTAGCCTGTCCATTTGCAGGTAGACCATGCTTTGGAATCATCTTATGAGATGTTCTGTCTCTTTCATAAACACTTTGTATCAAATTTAACCAACCCACTCTTGTCCCTTCCCAGGAGTTTGCAGGACATACCCCATGGGATAGATTCTGAAAGTGAATCCAGGGGCTGTACAAGACACTCGGTGAGCCTCTAGACTATAGCAACCAGGTCCCAGATTCCGCCAGCCACCCCTCACACTGAACCCCTGTAAACACAGAGAATTGCTGTTAAGAAATTCTCACGTATGTCCACTGTCCTTCTCACTTATGTCCACGTACAAACTCAGCATCTCTTCTTCATGAAATACCTTGTAAATGTGTAACTAGTAAAACCTAGGTCATCTACAATGTTGTGATGATTCTATGTCCAGTGCTGATCACTGGGGAACACCTGGGAATCCAAGCCTGGACGGTCAGGGCCATTCTAGTTTTTGTAAGAGGGAGGTCTTGTTTGAATCTGTTTAGGGAGCTCTTGAATGAATACACCAGCAATATTAGTGCCCAGATCAGATTAGAGAGACAAGCTGAGAAGTTAGATGAACGTCACTGTGTTTGTGATAAAATTTAAACCATCATAGTTGCTTCATAGGAGTCTTTAAAAATTTCATATTTTTAAGAAAACAAAAAGTCGAATATTTAATCCAAACACTAATGAATTTGACTTGGGAGTTGTTCAGTATTTTATTGTGCATAAGGCCCTGAATTTGATTGTCAAAGCTGAAAAATAAAAAGAAGAAATGCAACTATAGGGTTCTATAGGGTTATCCTTTCTCAACAAACTTTAAAACAGGACAAGCTGGTGTGTGTGTGTGTGTGTGTATATGTGTTTATGTATGTGTGTGTGTTTGTGTGCATTTGTGTGTTTGTGTATGTGTGTGTGTTTGCGTTTGTGTTTGTGTTTGTGTGTATGTTTTTGTGTTTGTGTATGTGTTGTGTGTTTGTGTGTATGTGTTTGTGTGCACATGTGTTTCAGTGTGTGTTTGTGTATGTGTTTGTGTGTGCATGTGTGTTTGTGTATGTATGTGTTTGTGTGTGTTTGTGTAATGGGTGTATGTTTGTGTATGTTTGTGTATGTGTGTGGGTTTGTGTGTGTGTATGTGTTTGTGTATGTGTGTTTGTGTGTGTGTATATGTGTTTGTGTGTGTGTTTGTGTATGTGTGTGAGTTTGTGTGTGTTTGTGTATGTGTTTGTGTATGTGTGTTTGTATGTTTGTGTGTGCATGTGTTTGTGTGTTTGTGTGTGTTGGTGTATGTGTGTGGTGGTGTATGTGTGTGTGTTTGTCTGTGTGTATGTGTTTGTGTGTGTGTTTGTGTATGCGTTTGTTTGTATATGTTTGTGTATGTGTGTGTGTTTGTGTGTGTATGTGTTTCAGTGTGTTTGTGTATGTGCTTGTGTGTGCATGTGTGTTTGTGTATGTGTGTATGTGTTTGTGTGTGTTTGTGTATGTGTGTGTGTTTGTGTATGTTTGTGTATGTGTGTGTGTTTGTGTGTGTTTGTGTATGTGTTTGTGTATGTGTGTTTGTGTATGTGTTTGTGTGTGTTTGTGTGTTTGTGTGTGAGTGCATGTTTGGATTTGTGTGGGCTGTGTGTTTGTTTCTTTTACATTACTACAATTTTGTGACTTTGTGTGGGTTCTCTGTGTGTTTCTTACATGTTACTTCAGTGTTTTTCTTGTGTGCACAGCACTGTAGTCCACTGTGGTATGTGCATTTTTCTTTCACATTTTTGTGCATTTCATACAATAGCTCAATTTTAAAAAATATCTTTGACGTTATCCTTATAAAGTTCATGTCTGGGCGTCATACAGTGGTGAAAAGTCTGGAGCCTTTGCTCTAGGGAAATTCTTAGACATCCTTCCATCTCTTCATCCCCCCCCCCCGTATTATGCCCGTTCTAAAGTGTCTGGATGTTAGCTCAGGACTGGGATCCCTGAAGTAGCCTCACTCAATGGAGTCAGGTTCCCTACTTATAAGACATGATTTCATATTTGTTTGCAGATAGTTAGTGACTGTCTACTGAGGTCAATCAAAATAGTGGGATTTATATCAAGTTAAAACTGCTATATGATGGCCAATCTCCATTTCAGGCAGATGATCTTTCAAGATACCACCGAGAATATACTGTGGATGACCAGAAATCAATTTCCCACCTGTTTCAAATCTAAAATCATATCCAGTATCAAAGACTGACGTCAGATCTTTTCTCAGTTACTATTTGACCCCAGCAGGGCCACCTTCCCCTAGGGTTTCTGACAGCCTCAGGATGTGGTTTGCACACTGTGTCTTGCACAGTAATACACGGCCGTGTCCTCTGCCTTCAGGCTGTTGATCTGCAGGTAGGCAGTGCTGATGGAGGCATCCATGGAGAAGACAAAATGTCCTTTGAAGTCCTCTGCATAAGTTGGGTTTCCAGTGTTGGTGTTGATCGCACCCATGACCTTTAGACCCTTTCCTACTTGCTGCTTGACCCAGTACATTCCATAGCTGGTAAAGGTGTACCCCGAGGCCTTGCAGGAGATCTTCACTGACTGTCCAGGCTGTTTCAGCTCAGCCCCAGACTGTTCCAGCTTGACCTGGGTATGGGCACCTATGGGGAGAATACAAGGGAATCAGAAGAAATGGAGCTGCCTCAGTTTCCTCTGCAGCTCTAGGCTCATGGATCTTACCTGGCATAGCTATGAGCAGGAAAAGGAAGCTCCACACCCACTCCATGTTGTGTGGCATTAGGACTCGGTGGTTCTTTAAGGCTGACGGGACAGTGCCCTGCTGCGTATTTAGAGAAGCCTTGGGTTTCTATTTGGAGACCCTGAGATATTTGCATACAACATGGTTCCCCTAACACCTTACTGGGCAACACTTATATAAATATCCTGAGACCAACTATCTCAGACCCATTCACCAGGGTGACTGAGTCTTTGCTCTGTGGTGTCAGGTGTCTCTGTCTTCACTTTGGTGATGTCCAAATCTTGAGGCTTGGCATGTCTTGCACAATCACATCCTCTAAGAGGCCCAGCCTCATGCATTCACTGGTCCTTACTGAAGCCTCAAAAGTGGAGCAGGACAACAGTATTCTCTCAAGGCAAAATGGTGACCATGCTTTAGCTGACTGTCCTTTTTATGTGACCAATTTCACTGATGGACCCTGAGCACAGCTGAAGTCCCTCAGTTCACTGAGCCTTCTGCAGTCATCCTTCAGTTCCCATTGGCAGCCAAATGATGATATGTCCATAAAAATGATTTGTCACCTCTCCAATCGTCAC
>NW_008328145.1:332078-348389 GCF_000622305.1 Nannospalax galili
CTCTATCTACCTATCTTCTATCATTTATCTACCTATCTATCATCTATCTATCATCTATCTATCATCTATCTATCTATCATCTATCTATGCCATATAAAGTCTTATTTGTGTACCCAAATGTCCATCAGTGTGGGTCCATACTACAGCTATCAATTGTCAAATGTTCCTTAGTTTGGGCTGTGATTTCTTACCCAATTTCCTCCATCTATGCAGGGACTTTGTCTTGTTTGACCTGACATAGGACATGTCCATGCTGTCACCACTGCTGTGAGTTTGTATGTGTAAGTGACCAGCTGTCTCTTTGTTGTCATCTACCATGTCTGACTCTTACAATCTTTTCACTGCCTCTTCCCCAGTGATCCCTGTGCCTTGGGTGACAGAGGTTTGAAATAGATGTCATATCCATGGAAAATACCCTCTGACTTTACTTTTCACAAAAAGTAAATTTTTGTGGATTTCTGTGTTAAAAACCATCTGCTCCATAAGAAACTTCTCTTGTGAGAGCTTAGAGATGCATTCATACTATGTGTAGAAGCTGCATTGAAGATGTGTCAGTTAGGGTTGAGTGTCCCAGAAACACTTATTCTATGTATGACCAGTTCTGGAACTCTGCAATGAATACATGGAACTAGAAACTGTTACAGTAAGTAAAGTAACATAAGCTCAGAAAAACAAGTGGCATATGTTCTCTCTTATGACTCCAAATCCCTAGATGTGAAGATATATCCTGACAAACCCCAAAAGTCAAGAAAATGGAAATGAACCTCAAGGGACAGAAAGCAAGAAGTAGATCTAGAGAGGGAACTAGTAGGGTATTGTGTTAACAGGAGAAATGGGGGAAATTGGGTACTTCAACTGGGAAGGAAATAGGAAGGGTTATAAGTGGGGAGTGAGAGGGGAAATAATGTTTATGTGGTATTAAAATCCAGAAAGAAATGGGCTAACTCAAAGTGCTACTGAGAAAAACACATCCAATAAATATTTGACTGCAGGTGTAGAGCTGAAGCCTATATTTAAAAAAAAAAACACAGTGCCAGGCAGGAGAAACAAACCTCCCTTTGAGTTCTTGGTCAGGGCAGTCCAAGAGGCTCCCCAAATTACACAGACAACTGCCATCGCCCTGAATGCCTCTGAGAACTTGAAGGTAAGACCCTATTGCTGAAGACTGGGAACAATTTGGACACAAGACCTGGAGCAATCCAGCTGGAAGTGAAATGGTAGCCTCCTTCCTGAAGATTAGCTCTCGTGGTATCAAAGGAAACTATAGAAACTGTTAAGGGAGAAAACCAATCAATGGTTCTACCCAGCTGTAAACCCTAATGAACAAGGAGCAGCTCAGCAAACTATCTCTGTTGGTGAGGTGCTGGCACTTTTACCCTTGAGGTAACCAACAGCTGTCTAAGTGGAATTACTGGCAGATCAAAGGGAAAGATTTCATGTGTGGTACTGTGACCATGACCAAATACACATGGATAATGATCCTAAGAAAAACCTATTTTTGCAATATCCCTAGAGCAACATAATTTCTTTAAATAATATTCCTCAAATTACAGACTAGGGCACCTTTCACCCTTCATCAAAGAAGCTTCTTTATGCAATGAATGGAGACTGTTACTGGATATTTAAAATTTATAAAAAACTTGGGAGTTCTTCAAAGAAGCATAAAGCCTTGATTTATTATTTGAAGAATTTCACCTATCAACATCACTGTTCCAATGTGAAGAAATTGCACGACAAAAAATCTTTTCTAGGGAGGCTCACAGAATTGATTTTATTGAAACGTGATTACTAACCTTACTTTTGCTCTTTAAAGTACAAATTCTAATTTATTATGCTCTGAAATGTATGAGAATGCACCAAATTAGAGGGGTACCATTCAATTTTCTTCTCACTTTTCGTCCTTGTCCATAAGTGCCTGTGATGAGACATACTAAGCAGTACTTAGAGATGGAGAGCTAGATCAGTGGTTATGAACACTGGCTGATGCTTAGGACCTTTGTTTGATTCCAGAACCTACATGGCAGTTATCACCTGTCTGTAACTTCGGTTCCAGGGGACCCAACACTCTCTTCTGTCCTCCACTGGCATTGCAGGACAGAGCACTTACAAACATGCAGGTAATAAATTCATATACCTGAAACAAAAATAGTAAATAACACATTTTAAGAAGGAGCATCACTGCATGGTTATGGCACAGCCGTCCAGGATTCATCTGAAGCAGAGTAATGAGAAGAAGGGTGACAGTGATAATGTCCTGAAGGAGGTTTGCAGATCTAACACCTGACTTGAAATGAAGCAGTGTTGTTGGAAGGTGGACAGGGCTCAGTGATTACGGAGACTGTAGACTACAGGACCAAAAATAAGATGGTGAGCAGGGCAAGAGTGGGAGCCGAGGAGAAGGTGGAGGACACACTACATGGAGAGCTGTGCACACCTGTCAGAGCTTTGCATTCTGGGTAATTGAGTGTCATTTGTCACAGGAAGTCAAACAAGTGCAAGCTTCAGGGACTTGCAGGATGCTCTGAACACTGGAAATGGAGACAGAGCCCAGAGCTACAGGAAGGGAATTCTGGCATCTCTGCCACTGCATCTTGGCCACTGACGAGTTCAGGGAAACCTGATGACCCATGGAGTCACCCTGGGTTCCTGCATGATGCCATTGCTTCCAGTTTGATTCTCAGAGTCTCATGATGGGTTCCTGGGCACATTCATCTCAGGGACAAACCTTCGGTACAGGAGACATTCAGTGATAGGCACTTTTGCAAATGCAAGCACAAAATTACACTTTTTGAAGATTTCACTGTCTGACTCAAAATCATGTAAGCTTATCTTTTGCTTTAGGCAATGGAATCCCATAGACACAGACAAATGGATGTATCAAATGGAAAGTCTGCTTTATTCGTGGGCATTTACACACAGCCCTCACTGGACCTAGATGAGGCTGGTGTGGAGGTGGCTGAGGGAGAGTCAAGAACTACCACAGGATAGACACTGGTTCCTTGTGCTCTCTTTGCAGAACGTTGCTTTGGCTAAAATTAACATGTGCAGTTGGGCATGGTGCTTCAGTCTTTAATTCCAGTACTTGGGAGGCAGAGGCAGGTGGATCTCTGTGAGAATAATGCCAGACACATCTCCCTAGTGAATACTGGTACAAGCTCAGGTTACAGGATGATCCTGACTCTAGAAAAAATAGTATATACAGATGTGTCAATCCATGACAAATCTTACTGCAATGCTCTGTTGCAAACAGGGAGAAGAACAGCAGTAAGCCTTAACAAAGTGAACATTATTTCATGTCTGATATCTCAACCTAGGGACTATTATGGCAGTGAAAAAAATCAGAACAGAAAGACAAATCACAAATGTTCTATTACAAGCAGGCATAGATGATTCAATGATAGCTCTTTTACAAAATATACTGCCAGGAGTATGGAGGAATGCTTTGTATATTTGGATATTACATTGAAAACAGATATTTCCCACACTCATCACAGAATTGCATGCATTGGACCACTTTGCATCTATCTTTAAAATAAAGATTTGCAAATACTCGAAGCTGTCATTGATCTCTGAAGGAGCAGAGGCCCTGCCTCTGTGAAGTGGTCCTTCACTGTTTCCATACCCTATGAATTAAAATATAGATAAATTTCCATTTACCAGATGTCTCTGAAGCAAAGCTCTCTGCAAGTGACAAAGATTGAATATAGGCACACATAATGCTGATCTTTCCCGCACTGTAAATGAACATACACTTGTGTTCCACAATCATCATGAGAAATGAGCTTAAGAATATAGCTTGATGAGGCAAATCGTTTCCTCCATCTCTACCACCCAACAAAAGCTTCCATGTGGATCACAGGATGTTAATGAATATGGTGTAACATTTATGTGACTTAATCCCAGCACTCGGGAGGCAGAGGCAGGTGGATCTCTGTGAGTTCGAGGCCAGCCTGTTATCCATAGTGAATCCAGGCCAGCTAGGGCTACAGGGAGACCCTGTCTCAAAAAGACCAAAATAAATAAATAAATAAATGAAACTTTTCCTTCCTGATAGTAAGATGCTGAAAGGAAATAAGGATCTGGTATGTTCATTAGAGGGAAGAGGGAGAAGACTTGAGAGGAATCCAAAGATGGGGGGTATAGGAGCAGGAGCTTCCTATACCAGGATTCAAATTCATTTGGAGCCACAGAGACACGGCTAACTGGGCCCTGGACAGTCTCATAAAGGCTCAGAGCACAATGATTTATGCCATCTGCAGGTGAGTGAGAGTGGACCATACTTATGATCTCTAGCTGGACTGAATAGACACCAGTGGATGAATTTACATGAAAGAACATCTGGGTACAAATGCTTGACTGGATAGGACTTAGCATGTATGGCAGAATGCGTGTGTATGCTGGCATGGAATGGGGAAAGGGTCTAAATTTGATTAAGAACTGTCATATGAAATGTACAAGAGCTCAAGAAAAATATTTAAAATATGTTCATGGAGAAATGTGGGCTCACAAGAAAAGTGACTCAGTGGTTGATTCTGTGACTATAGTATACAGTTTCCAGAAAAGGAGGGAGCATTTGAAGCTTGTTAACACAAACTTGTCACCAGGCTTGGGTATACACTGTTTGCTTGACTAGAACACAAGTCAAAAATTGCCTTAAATCTGGAATCTGGGAGAAGATTCTGCCTTGATTTTCTTGGGAGAAAATTTACCATGTCAAGGGAACTTCCTCGGATTTAATCTTCCTGACTAAGAGACATTTCTACTCCATTAGTTACATTGTCCATTCAATTCACATAAAATGTGTTTTCTTGATCTTTTTGACTCCTAGGTGACTTTCCGAAGCATAGAATCCCCAGAGATGAAGGTCTTCAGGGAGTAGTTTTATGCAGGAAGCCCTACACACTGACTCTAAGCCTATTCAACTACCCACTGCACCTGCTATGGGCCAATTCTGCATTCAGTGTGAGCTGAGCGCCTCCTACTGGTAATAAGTGGACACACAGGGAAATTTATTTCTGGGCTTCCCTCACTATGTCTCTAGCACAGAATAACGTGGTAGTGTCCTTAGCTCTCAGACTTTATCTGCAGGTAGGCAGTGCTTTTTGCATCATCTATTGAGCTGCTCAACCTGCTTTTCATACATGCAGCGTATTCTATCAGGGAACTATCAGTTTTGATTCTGATGTGTCCAGCGACCCCCACAACCCCAGAATCTCCAGAGCTGCATTTCAAACTGAACAAACACAGAGAATCCATGTGAGTAAATTATAACACAAGTCCACTGTCATTCCCATGACCACTCACACAATCAGTATTTTTTCTTCACAAATTAACTTTCAAAACAGCGTTAAGGAAAACATAGCTGTGTCTGGACTTCACACTGAATGATCTGTGTGTTCATTGATAGTCACTGAATGGGAACACCCTCCAGACTGAGCTCCTTTGCAAGAGAAGGAAGCATGAGGGCCTGTTGTCAATTAAGGGAGTTCTGGAGTAGAAGCATCAGAGAGGGCAGTGCCTAGGGTAGTTGTCAGTGTTCTTGGGAAATATTCGTGATATTTATTCCCAGTGATACACCAAATCACCAAGTTTAGAAGGATAAATGGCTTTATAATATGTCAAGAAAACAACTCTGGGAGGAGTTATCTCAGCGGCTAGACCTGAACTTTCATGATTTGTGAATGAATCAAACAACAGAAAAGACAAGGCCTTGGCTTGTGATAATTGTAGAGTCTTTTTTTAAGAATGTGACTTCTTTCAGCCTATTGGAACATTTACCTGAAAAGTATAAATAACATAGTTTCATTCAAATTCATTTCCTGAATTATTAGTTGTCTATTTTGTATTTAACACAACAGTTACAACAGTTGTTTATAATATCATACCACCAATGACCATGTTCTCCTCTTTCCAAAAAGAACCTGTACACAGGTGGTCTCCTCATTCCAATTACCTAGCTAAATTTCAAATCTGCCTGTGAATTCTCAGAGAACTTACCCCTTTGAAATTTCTGTAGTGCATCACAATACTCCTAATTGCAGAGTTTCCTGCATTCCTGGGAAAATGAGGCCTTTCTGTTCTTCTTCTGAATGACCTCAGTCATACTGACCCTCTTGAGCAGCTGGGCTATCAACCATATCCTCAAGGTTCTCCCACAGAGATGGCTCCCTCTTTGTAGTGGTCACTGGCATGAACATCTCTTTGTGAAATTGTTCTGCATAGATCAGTCTTATATGTCCAACTCAGTTCATGTTCCACACTGTCAGATAATGATAATTCTTACCAGATCTGCCCTTGCTTTATTAAAAAGTAAATACTGGCTAGGTGTTTTAGATCCTGATGTGTTGATAAAATAGTTACATGGTGCGGAAGTCACGAAGACAGAAGTTTGGGTCTCCTTCCTACTTTATCTGCAGTCAGGAAGCAGACATGAATGCTCATGCTCAGCTTGCTTCATCCTTTATATCCAGCCTGGGATCTCTGTCCTTTAAATCTTGTCATCCCCAGTTACAGTGGGTTTTTCCACTTCACTTGACTTCTTGAAATTCTCTCAAAGAAATGCCCCAATTTTTGTTTCCATTATTAATCTAAATCCTATCAAACTAGCAAGTATCAGGGACTGGGGAGATGGCTTGATAGTTAAGAACACATGCTTCTCATGCAGCAAACCTGGGTTCTGTGCCCAGCACCCAAACTGAGTGGATCACCAGCTCCTGTGAGTATAGTTGGAGGCGATCTGAAGAAAGTTTCTTCTCTTCAGGGGTGGACAGATGGTTCAGTGGGAAAAGCACTTGCTGTGAAAGCACGAGGAACTGTGTTAAAATCCTTAGTGACCTAGCGAAATTTGGATGTAGTTGGAGGCAATCTGAAGAAAGTTTCTTCTCTTCACAGGTACTAGGCACCCAAATATACAAATATAGGCATTCACATACACACACACACACACACACACACACACAATTATATATAAAGTATTTAAAATATTAATCTTCGGGTGGACAGATGGCTCAGTGAGAAAAGCACTTGCTGTGAAAGCACGAGGAACTGTGTTAAAATCCTTAGTGACCTAGTGAAATTTGGATATTGCCATGTACATGCCTGCACACCAAGCATTGTAGGTGATGGAGACTGGAGAATTGCTGGGACTTGCTGCCCACAAACCAGGTTCAGTGAGAGACCCAGTCTCAAGGAAATATAGGAGAGAGCCATAGGGCAAGATACCAATGTCCAGTCTGGTCTCCACACATGAGCACATGTGTACACATGTTTGCATATCACACACATGCACAAACATGTAAACAGTGACACACAAGTTATCCAGCACACCGAAGATGAAGAGACTCAAGTACAACTGCATACAAGTTGATCAAGATGATACAGGAGTGTCTTTTCCAAGTGTCTCCATCCTTGCTGTTAGTGGGGGTTTTGCTAAACTGCTGTGTTTGAGTTACACATACTCTAGTAGAGAACCCCAGTAAACTTATTGGTTCACAAGATAGACATTAATGGAATACCTTCATTGGTCTGACATTAGCCCCCTAAAATTGGTGAACAGACATTTTCCACATTTCTCCTAGAAAAGTCACATAGCAGACTATAACATATCTGCAGGATAATCTTCACCTTTTAATACTTCTTAAACCTCTCAAGATATTACTATAATCTGGGGACCAAGAATTCAAGCATGAGTCTGTGAGGGACCCCAGATTTAAACCACGATGGCACCTATCAGTGGATGAAAGTATAAAAAAAAATAACATATATTCAAAGTGGATTATCATTCAGCAATTAAAAAATGGAATCGTTTTGTTTGTAGGAAATTGAATCAAATTAGATATCATTATGGTAAGAGAAATAAGCCAGGCAGAGATAGACAAGTGTCACAGTATTTTTCTCACGTATTAATTCAAGAAAAGCCAGAGAAAGATAGAAGAGGAGGAGAAGGAGTAAGGGGGTAAAGAACAGGAGGGGGGCAGACAAGAGAGGGATGCTAAGGAAAGGAATGGGACCATAGCAGGGGAAAGATATGTTCACATGGGTCATAAGAAAAATCAAAGTTGGGGCTAGAGAGATGGCTCAGTGGCTGAGAACACTTCCTGCTCTTCCAGAGGACTCCAGTTTAATCCACAACACCCACAAGGTGGCTAACAACCATCCCTAACTCCAGGTCCAAGGTATCCAACACCCTCTTCTGGCCTCTACAGGCATAGCACATGGTGCCCTTTGAGGAAAAATCAAAATGTTTTACAGAACAATGTGATAGTAATAGTAAATCGCACAATATTTTAATATTTAAATATATGTATACATTTCTTTCAATTTAAAACATGTACATGCCAGGAGTGGTGGTGCATGCCTTTAATCCTAGCTCTTGGGAGGCAGAAGCAGATGGATCTCCGTGAGTTTGAGGCCAGCCTGGTCTATAGTGAGTTCCAGGACAGCTGGGGCTATAGGGAAACCCTGTCTCAAAAAGACAAAAAAAAAATGTACATATCCTTTACAAGGTCTCTCCTTCAAACAGGACATTTGGGGATATTTTCATGAATTAATCTCATATGCTTTGAAAAAGACTGGGAAATTATCAACATATTTTAAAATGAATTATGTGAAATAGTCCATTTTTTAGGTTTTTTTCAATATTTTAAAATATCCACATTATTTTAAATTTACCATACTGTGTATTTCATCTTTGTAGCACATTAAATATTTCAGGTAAAATATGTTTTCAAACAGAGAATTCTAATTTTCACGTAGATTTGAAACTGCAGTTCCTGTGAAATGCATCATCACAGCCTCTGTTTGCCTTTCAGTTCTGTGTGTTCTCGTACAGATTTTGAGATTTCAGTAATTGTTCGATGCTCGGTTTTTCATTTTTTCTTTTTCTTTTCTTTTCCTTTTCTTGTTTGAAACAGGGTCTCCCTGAAGTCTCAGCTGGCCTGGAACTCACTATGTAGACCAGGGTGGCCTTGAACTCATAGAGATCCACCTGCCTCTGCCTCTGGAGTGCTGGAATTAAAGTCCACGCCCATCTTTGGAACACTCATTTTACATGTGGGGGGGGGTTGTGGGGGTTCTCTATGTGTTTCTTTCACCTGATGTCATTATTTTTTAAAACATCCTTAAAGTTATGATGAGATCACACCTGTGAACATCATAAAATGATGTTAAGTCTGGAGCATTCACTTTAGGGCAATTCTGTATGTCTTTCCATCTCTCTCCAATCCCCCTGAGTTATGGCAGTTCCAAAGTGACTGGATATAAATCTCCGGATTGGTATTCCTGAAATAACCTTGCTCCATGAAACAGAGTGCTGACTGCTAATTTTTCCTCACATTGATTTGTTCTTCTCTAAGACAAACTGTCACCAACATGAATGGGTGGCTTGTGGCAGATACTGCTTCTGGTGCATTCCCAAGAAAGTGTTTTAAATTCAGGAATGATTTGCCGAGATATCATGTCATTTTTGCTTTGAGCCCATCTGGGAAAAGGTTACAATTGACTTGGTGATGGTCTTTCAGGGTTCCTTTTGTTTAAAGTTGGAGATTTTGGATGGAGTAGAGCAGCCCCCTTGCTAGCTCCTACCTGCATCTGCTTCTTAGGGTCCTGACTGGCTAAGCTGTGAGCAACTCCTGGTATCCTGCATTCAGTTCACTACAATGATGTTCTTGTCTGCAGCCCTGCTTCTAAAAGGTCACTGCAGATTTTCCCTTATGGATATGGCTCATCCACGTCCTGGATTTGGAACTCAGACTTCCCCCATATCCCCCTGAGAGCTCTAGGCTCCTCCACAAAGGAGATTGGGTCTGCTCAGTTGTTTTTTGTCATAGGAATTCCTGGAGATAATTGATTAAAATCTACACGTACTCTGGTTGTGTTCCAGTAATCCCTTTCCAAAACACAGACCAGATTATCATGAAAACACAAAGCATTATACATGGGATGCGTATATTCCCTTCACTACCTGCATCTGCTTCTTATAGACAATTCTTTCCAGGAGTTACAGTTATAGTCCTTCTCACAGGCAGATCATGAAGTACTCTTTCCTTTAACTTTAGTCTTTGTTGTTTGAGTTTGACACAGGAAATTCCATCTTGGCACTGACACCTTGCACAACATACAGAGGACTGCAGGAAGGGACTGTGCAATGGAGAGTGGAAAAGTCCAGGTCTCTATTACCTGGTACAGGAAACAGTCAGACCATCATGCTGAAGCAGTCAGTGGACTGGACAGACAACATGGACAGGCTCATGGAATGGAGTGGACAGACAGAATACAAACAGGAATTTGTCAGTTTAGGATTAATAAATTTAGGCTGTATACAAAAACTTAAAACACATTTCCATGAAGAACTTACTTACAACAAATCAGAACTCTCACTATCTGTGGATGTGAACTAAGAGCCTTTTCAGCTCTGAAAATTGTTAGAGAGCTACAGCTCCCTGGGAAATCAGGATGCCAGCTGTCCCTTACAATACAGTTCTAGAGTAGCAGAAAGAACAGACTCTCTTTTTCTAGCAGATCTGGAGCCACAGATCTCTGGAGCAGGTCTCAAATACAGTAACTGGTCTTCTCTCTAGAGCTGCATGTCTGGAAGTTTGAAGATACCTGATGTTGGATCCAGTGTCAGGAATAAGATATCAATGAATGCTTGTGCTAAAGTCACATTCTCTACTTTCCACAGGCCAAGGTTTCCTGACTAGAGAATGGCACACCCATCAATTTCAGTGTATCTTCCCTCAGAGTCTTAACACCCCACTCCCTCTCCAGCAGCTCTAAATCCTATCAAGTTAACAATTTAACAGTAACCACCACATCATATTCCCCTGGGATTCCTCAGGTTCTGAACTGATGAGATAGCAGTCAACTCTCTTTCTTACAAGTCCCAATCCTGCCTTGGTAGACAATGCCCACGACTTCTCTAAATAGCAAAACAGGCATGCACAGGCTGAAATGATTTGCATTCAGACAGGACAACAGTTAGCAGGCTCAGAAATCTAGAGAGAGTCTTTAGAGAAACAGTTACTTGGAGAGGAAATTCAGACCCTGGCAGGAAGCTCTGAACCACCTCTGCACCTGCTCCTGGACTGAGCCCCAGCTGCTGTGTGCTGGGCGCCCCCTGCTGGCCCTGAGCAGAATGCAGTGAGGTTTCTGTACCTCAGACTGATGTTTCCTTCCAGTTTCTATCACAGTAGTGACTTATCTTTGTTGTGATCTAGTCCGCCTCATGGGAGACTGGTTCTTAGATGTGTTTCTGTATGTGGAGATTAGGCTGAGTTGGATGAGTTGTGTTCTGTGACTCCAAAATCACTCCATTTTGTCAGATACGTATCTTCCTTTCTGGTGCTAAGAAAATTCATTTCCGGTAGGTATCATTCTATGACGGAGGACCAAGGGACATATTAGGTGAGGACAGGGCATGTGAGGCCTTCACCAGGGCAGATACCGACGTGAAACTCTACTTTGGGCCAAGGCAGATTGGCCCATGACAGATTCCTTGGTGACAAGTTCTCACGGATCCATTTGTAACAGGCACACTGATCTTACAGAGATATCACCAAACACAATAGAAGACCCAGCAGTATCATGTTCTAGACACACATATCTCTTTCCCAGGCTCTCAGTCATATACAAACAGAGTACTGTAAGCTACCATGTGCTGAAACTGTAATTTTGCCTAGAGATTAGAATCATATTTGCATGTTGGGAGTTCTAAACAGACAGATAAGAATGGACAGAGCTTAGGTTCCACTGACTCTTCCTTGAGTCCTGGTGGATATCTCTTCTCTTGAAATCATATCACGTGTAAGTCTGTTTTGACATAAAAAATAATGTATGATACATGAACAAAATTTATTTTACATAATACTATGCCCTGGTTGACCATATTTTCCTAAATGCATGGATCATATAATACAAAACATATTTAGTCTGGCTTGGTCTTATGTGGCACATATATATGCATGCTCAAGCCTGAGAAGATCACCAGAAATACCTGGGGAAGTGGATAGGAAATCCCATCCCTGGCAGAGAAACTATTGGCAACTATTTGAACTGCTGGCAGAGGGAGATTTGGTCTTCTTTAAGGGTGCAAATGTGGGTAGGTTATCCAGGCTTTGGGGGATAGACTCACATTGAAGGGTATGTAGGAGCATAAGTTTGACTCGATATGCTTGTGTGTGTGTGTGTGTGTGTGTGTGTGTGTGTGTGTTATAGAGTGTATGAAATCAGACATCAGGTGGAGGTGGGAAGGGGGTATATATATAAGGGAATAGGGTTGAAATATGATCAAAATATAGTGTATGTAATTCACAACATTTAATAAGAAAAAAACTTTCAAATTAAATAAAATGCCTCCTAACATAATAAATCATTTAATATATAATAACGTCCCTTGCTGCAACTTCACCCACTGGAGTCTAGACAGCCTATGTAGAGACATTCTCAAAGAAGATCTACTCTCCCTCCCCTCGCACCAATCAGTAGCCAATAGCTCTTCAGCTGAGGTTGGAGGCCGCTGCTCATTCCCCCAGGTCTATGTTAGGTTTTTGTCTGATTGAATCAGCATGGGTCTTGTGCATGCTGTCACCATTGCTGCAAGTTCATATGAACATGTTTCCAGAGGCTAGAAATCCTCTTTCCTTTTGTTCACGCACCAACCCAGGCTCTTACCATCTTTTACCCCCTCTTCTGCAATGATCCCTTAGCCATGGGTAGATTAGGTTTAATACAGGAGTTCTGTCCAGGGACACACACTCTGGATTTGTTTTGCTCACAGTTCATAGATATTGTTCATCATGGCGGTGAAGTCAAAGTAAGTGGCAGGAGATTAATACAGCTAGTCATGTTGCATTCACATTCTAACAACACAGAAAGATGAATGCTTATTCTAAGTCTGTCTTCTTTCATTCAGTCTAGAAGCCCAGCCCACAAGAACAGTGCTGCCCATATTTAGGCTGGGCCTTCCTAATTCAATTAAGCTAATCTGGAATTTCCCTCATAGGAATACCCAGAAGCAAATCTAATATAAATAGTCACTCATAGGCATGGCAAGAGGGTCATTTCCTAGATGATTCTGGACGCCAACAAGTGTGAAATTAATATAAATCATCACAGAACACAAAGTGCAGAAGTTGTTTTTTCTCAATGAACAATGTGTAGGGGGAGATGTGAGAATAGATTCATGAAGCCTCATTCGTTCAACAAGTCCTGAACAAGTCTTCAGGATAATCTTCTCTGACATCTCAGATCCAGGGCAGTTTCCTGTTCATTCAGAGTTTTTGAAATACTAAGGATGTGGGTTACCACACTGTGCCTTGCACAGTAATATACGGCTGAGTCCTCGGTTGTCAGACTGCTCAGCTCCAGGAAAGCTGTGTTGGACGATGTGTCTGCCGTCAATGTGGCCTTGCCCTGGAATTTCTGAGCGTACTTTGTTTCACCATCTCCAGGATCAATCCGTCCAATCCACTCCAGTCCCTTTCCAGGCTTCTGCTTCACCCATTGTATGTAGTAGCTTGTGAAGCTGTAACCAGAAGCCTTGCAGGACACCTTCACTGAAGCCCCAGGCCTCTTCAGCTCAGCTCCAGACTGCTGCAGCTGAGCTTGAGAGTAGACACCTGTGAATGGATGTAGATAGAGTGCCATTTTATCTCAATGTCTAGATCCTTCTTAGTACAAAGGGTCCTGGTACCCCTTCCTGGTACCAGGGATCACCTTACCTCTGGCTGCTGACACCAGGAAGAAGATGACCCAGCTCCAGCCCATGGTGATGACCTGTGCACTCAGGGGCTGTGAGGAGGAGGATGGCCATGTAATGCTGTCAGATGTAGACTTCCCTATATTTACCACCACAGACTCGAGTCATTTGCTTATTAATGAGATAGGGTGCTTCTTAAACCAAGAGTTAATCCACCTAGAGAGGGATGAGTCAGAAGATACTTGGGTCAGAAAAAAGCACTTGATAATGTCAAAGGCTTTAAAAAGTGCATCCTTTACAACATGCCAGAGACTTATGGAGACATAGCTCCTCTTGCTGATAATCAAGTCCTTACAGATAGGCTGCTTAGTATTTGCTATGCTTGAATGGTCTATGGGCCAACTGAATACACTCATGGATAAAAATTATGAGTCTATGGTAGTGCACCGGTGCACGGATCCCAACCTGCTTCTAAAAGGTATCAGCATAGAACATGGGGGACTGCTCTATATCAGTGAATATAGTACCTATGGACATGTTTAATGTTAGCTGGATACTCTTGAGACTTTTCCCCAGCATGTGTCTTGGGGTTCCAAGTCCCATATTTTACACAAAAAGTCCCTTTTTGTAGCCTTCAAATTCAGGGTTATCGATTTCTGTGGTTTCTTACCTAGGGGCAATATGTATTAAATGAGTTTCTTGATGAACTTAAAGAGACACATTACAGATTGATTTAAAGATGATAATGAAGATGATGATGGAGAAGAAGAAGAAGAAGAAGAAGAAGAAGAAGAAGAAGAAGAAGAAGAAGAAGAAGAAGAAGACAGCTGGGCATTTCAAATACTCCTAAATTCTGATAACTTACAGCATTTTTCAGTTAGTATACTGGCTAATTTTTGGCAACTTGACAGAAACTAGAAACACCTGGGAAGAGGGAGCCTTAATTTACAAATTTATTGGATTTTAATTTATTGGATTTTAAAAGGTAGCTGAGTAGAAGTAGGGGAAGCAAACGAGCAAGCAGCTTTCCTACATGGTCCCTGCTTCAGTTCTGCTTCCTGCTTGAACTCCCTTCCTGGCTTCTCTTGATGATTCACTATAACTTATAGAATGAAATAAAGCCTTTCCTTCTTAACTTGATTTTGAGTAATGTTTTGTCACAGCAACGAAAATCAAAGTATAAGTTATATACCATTAATATTTGTGCTTCATTGCAACTTCATACGAAAATAAAATAATCAAGAAAATATAAATGCATTGTCTTTAACAAGGAATCTTCCCTGTATTTCAAGCACAGAGATCTCACATGTCAATTGCAACATGTATCACAAAATTTCTTAAGACAATGACAATATCAATGAAACCCACAGATGTTGACATAAAGCCCTCTCTCCCTTGCTTCCACATCTGCACTGGCTGTACAGGTCCTCTGGAGTATTGCTGGATCTACAGTGCCCCTGCTGGTCCTGAGAACCCCTCTTCTTCTGTTTGCCCTCTGGTCTCATAATCTGTACCTTCAACATAGCTCTTATCTAGTAATCTCAATTGTTGTGGAGTGCAACTGTAGGCAAAACTGGTTTGAGAGTTTTATCAATACCTCCATTAACTTCGGGTCCATTTCTAGTTGCCTTTGGCTCCAGCTCCTTCGGTAAACACTGGTGCTGTAGTGAGTAACCTGGGACAGCACAATTGAAACAAAGAACCGCAGGGTTCCACCAAGCCATTTCCCAACTTCTTCAACAGTAAATTGACCTTAATCCTGGAGATGGAAGACCACACTGAGTCAGGAGGTCCAATGTAGCATCCCACATCTCTCCATATACATGCATTAGACCAGAAAGAGATAAAAATACAAATGTGGGAATTACAGATTATTTCACAACTACAAGAAAGTATTTTTGCAAAAGAGATTGAAGCAGATTTTAAGTAAATGTGGGTTTAATTGGGCATTTTGGAGTTTTGAATGAGAAAGGTCACCCAGTGGCCCAAGTTGTTGGTGATGTTTAGGGAAGTTATGAGACATTGAGAAGACAGAGCCTTGCTGAAGGCAGTTCATCACCAGGGACAGGCTTTTAGTGTTTATAGCCTCACCCAAGTTCTAGTTCACTCTGCTTTCTGCATGTGGTTGGAGATATGATCTCTCAGCTTCCTGTTCTGGATGCCTGTTGCCATGCTTCCCCAGCCATTATGAACTCTTCCTCTGGAACCTTAAGTCCAAATAAACTCTTTCTTCTATAAGTTGCTTTTGGTGATATTTTATCACAGCAATAAAAAGTAACTAATACAGATATTTTAATGTATATACAGCTAGAGGAATGAGGACCGTATGCACGCTTTTAAGGCAGAAGAGGGTTAGTGTATTCCTTTTGTCATGAATATTTCCAGGCTATAGATTTTGGATGTTTTCTTAGACAGCTCTGTTCTCATTCTGAAGCTAACTGTCCCACATCCAGGCTTCTCTTACCCCAGGACAAGTCATGTGGTGATACAGATTGTCAGAGGCTTGCAGCAAGTCATAGTTGATGTATCGTCAGGTGAAGGACAGCTTTTAGATACCCAGTTTTCATAGCTAGATAACCACTGTTCAGGCTCTCTGTCTCTCTGTCTCTGTCTCT
>NW_008328145.1:348799-366566 GCF_000622305.1 Nannospalax galili
TTCAGAGAATATTCACTCTCATAAAGGTTTGTTCAAAATTTAAAAGTTCTGAGTGCCTTATATGACATTAATTCATATTTTTTCCATGGAACACTTTCTGCATATATACAAGGCTTTCTGTTGAGAGGAATTTAAGTTGGAAAATGTCACTCAAAAATGTGAGGTACATAATTGCCTATGTGTCCAGCATTCTTAAAGAATATAAATAATCCTATCCTCAGAGCTCCATGGAGAAAACTGAATTTTTTTAGGAACACGCTGAGTATAAAGATTCTAAGTCAGACATCAATTGCTCATGAATTAAGGTCAACAATAGAAAAGTGGAACCTCATTAACCTAAAACACTTATGTACAGAAATAATGAAGTGAAGAGAAAACCCACTGAATGGGAGAAAATCTTCCCCAGCTACACACCTGACTGTGGATTAATATCCAGAACACATAAAGAACTCAACAAACAGAGAAACAAAAAAACATGACCCAATAAAATGGGCTAAGGACCAGTGCAGAGAGTTCTCAAACAAAGAAATAAAAATTGTTAAGTAATTAGGGAAATGCAACTCAAAATCAATTTAAAATTTCATCTTACTCCAGTCACACTGGCTAAGATCAAGAGAGCAAAGGCACCAAATGCTGGGGAGGACGTGGAGAAAGAGGAATCCTCAGTCACTGCTGGTGGGATTTCAAGCTTGTGCAACCACTATGGAAAACAGTGTGGGGAACCTTTTTAAACAACCAAAAATGAATCAACATCTGATTTGGTTATGCTACTCCTTGGCATAGACCCAGAGGGCTCATTCTATTGTAGAGCTATTTTACAGGTTGATTTGTATTTCTGCTCCTTCACAACAGGTAATAGTAGAAATCCTCAATGCCCCTTAACGGATAAATGGATAATGAAAATGTGTTACATTCACACAATGGAGTTATATTCAGTGATAAAGAAAGAGAGAAATAATGAAATTTGCAGGAAAACGGAAGGTGCAAGAAACTGCCACACTAAGTGAAAGGGACTAAGAGAAACAAGTGAAATATGTTCTCCCTCATGTTTGGATCTTAGCACTGAATCCTTAAATGTGATTATACCCTGATGTAATCACAGGAGCCAGAAAAATGGAAAGGAATGAAGGGAAAGAGCCCAAGAGAGGGGGGATAGCAGGAAACAGGTGTTGCAAGGGTGGAATGGGGAAAGTTGGGGTGCTCAACTTGGAAGGGAGGAGGGAAGGATACGTAAGTAACCATGAAGGTAAAGGGAAAGAAGAAGCTCAGGAGAGCGGGCGGAGTGATAGAGGAGACAGGAATTAGCACAAGGAAAATGGGGATAATGAATGTACTTTAAGGACAGAGGCCAGAATTTAGACAGGGAGGGAGAGAGAAGACATAAATATAACTTTGGTAATATAAAAAACAGAAGGAAATGTATCAGTTCAGAAAATTAGGGAAAAATACACATACAATATCTGAACATGATGACACGGTGATACCTGAAGGTTATGTAACAAGAAAACCAGTGCCAGACAGGAGAAATCATCCTTTGACTTTTTTTTGTTTTTTGTTTTTTGTTTTTCGGTCAGGGTAGTCCAGGAGACTCCCAAAATAGCACAGGTTATTGCTGAAGCCCTTGGTTCCTTCCCAGAACTTGAAGGTAAGAGTGTATTACAGAAAACTTCCAACACAGGATTTGGAGCAATTCAGCTAGAGCTAACCTGGAAGTCTCCCTGAAGACTAGCTCTGATAATTCCAGAGGATACTATGCAATCTGCTAAGGGAAATAATGATCCAATCCCAGATTTAAAGCCTAATAACCACAACAATGAATAGTGCAGCAGACTATGTTGGTACAGTAGTGGCACTTTTATCTTGTGAGTAATCAGCAGCTACCTAACTGGACTTAAAGTTCACTAAGTGGGAGGGAATTCATGTGTGGCACTGTAAACATAGCCAAATACACACGGCCAGAGAGGTTGTCAATCATAGCGAAAACCCGAAGCCTGTCACATCCCTAGACAAACATAATTTCTTGCTATATGCTAAATATGAATCCTTATATTTGCAAACAAGTATACTAGTCACCACTCATCAAAGAGAGTTCCAGAACTGGTCACGCAGAGAATAAGTGTCTATGACATGCCTAGCCCTAAGTGACACATCTACAATGGAACCTCTATAGCTAAGACTCATGGAACATAGTGGAACAAGGGGTAGAGAGAATACTAATGCATCTCTCAACTCTTATCAGAGAAGTTTCTTCATGTAACAGAGGGTACTGAACACAAAAGGCCACAACTGGCCAAAGTGTAGAGAATCTAGACTGACGAGTATGGGTTCCTGGACAGGACTCCTATATTAAACCCCATCCATCCAGAGCTCAGGGACCATTGTGGAAGAGGGGCTTGAAAGATTATAAGAGCCAGGGGAGGAGGTACGTGACTATAAGGAAACAGAGTCTTATAGGCTCCTGGAACTTTACTCATATGAACCTACAGCCATGGTGCCAGTATGCACAAGACCCATGCTGACTCAATCAGACAAAAAACAACATAGAACTGGAGAAATGAGAAGGAAGCTGTAGGAGGAGGTCACAGCATCCACAAGACCGCTGCAAACTCAACCAGACAAAAACCCAGGATAGAACTGGGGAAATGAGCAGCAGACCCCAAATATAGGTGAGGAACTACTGGCAGCTGATTACTGCTAAGTAAGGCAGAGTTAATCTTATTTAACACAGTGATAGGCTGGTTAGACTCCAGTGGATGAACTTGCGATCAGTAACATATGGGAACATAAATATTACTGGGTAAGCTTTATCATATATCGCATAACATGAAATTCTATGGGGGGGGCAATGAGTCTATATTGTTGATGCAACTTGGCTGCATTCAGATCAGGTATGGATAGTTAGATGGTCTGTTCTTCAGTTTCTGAAGTTTGGTTTCTGTTTTTATTGGTAGGACAGGATGGTTCCCAGTTTGCTAGTAAAGAATTCTAACGCAGGGTGAATGTGTCTAGGTCAAATTTGAGATTATAGGAATTCAGTGTCTGGATTCTGGCAGGCTAGTCCAGAGTTCTCATGGGGGAGAGCATGGTGGGGTGCTAGGCTCATGTTGGCACAACATGGAGAGAGTCTGACCAGCTAAGAAGAGTATATGTGGGCCCTCAAGCAGCGTGAATGGAGTATGCAGTCTTGACCAGAATTTTTTTTGAAAGTTTCTTTTGTATACTCAACAACACAGAACAGAATTTTTCAATTTGCCAGGATTGTACTTCTTATCCACAATTCTTCATCCCTTTGTATGGATGATGATCCTCTGCTCCATACACCTCCCAACTGAATCACCTCCTACCTGTGTCACATCCACGTAGGGCAATGTTACTGTAACTAGGGGCAGAGCATCTGGATCACGGGAGCACAGTCTCTTCTAGCATGTAGTTTCATGTGAGCTAATGGATTCCTGTTCTCTTTCCTTGTGTGATTGAGATATCCTGATGTAAAAGAAACCCTGTGATCTGGTGCTCTTTGGAATTTTACATTAGTTAAAGACTCATGACCAAGTAGGACATTGTTCAACCATAAGGAGCCCTGCAAATTCCTTAATGTAAATTATAGATTTCTAAGGAGGATGACTCTAGAGTTGAGAAGAAACTCCATCCTCACCTGTTTCTCCTATTGGCCTTAAGCTGTTCTGGTGGAAGCACGGTGGTACTTACAGCCTAACCTATAGGGCACAGAGAACCTGCCTGAGCCAGGATATTTGCTCACAAATCTGCAAACCAGTTGGAAGGGGCTCCACCCTATATTCAGTGATCATCTTAAGAGGGATCATAACCTTCTGAAACCTTGTCCTGAAATAATGAATCACTCTTACTAACACCAACCTCCATGCATGGAGTTCACAGGAAAGGACTGTAGGACACTCCAGGGAGCACCTTACCGACTTGTGTCATATGTTCTGATACAATTATCATTGTGTACCCAGAGTATCCAGTGACTTCACCAAAAACTCTTTCCTCCTTTATGAGTCTTCTATTACAGGTCACACCAGAGGACACATGAACAAGCAGACATGACATTAATCTGCTGACCATCAATCTTTCAAATAACACACACACACACACACACACACACACACACATACACACTGAGGCTACTTTTGTAGGCATGGATCCTACATTAACTTAATCCAGTGTCTTGCATTTGGTAGTAGCCCATCTGGAGCTCAGTCTATATTATAACTTGCTTTCTCATGAGAACCACAGAGAAAGCCAGGCAAACAGTGCCCAGGGTGGTCACCCTTGTTCCTCCAGGAATTGGAAATCCAACACATCCACTGATAAAGGCCTGGGTGACCCTGTGGAATGTCAATCCTACATGAACCTCACTGAGTCTCATAACTGTAGTTAATATTGCAAAATTCACCAGGTGGGGCATATCATATTAGGCCCACATGTCAGCAGCTCACAGTCCTAGATGTCAAATCAGGACTGAGGGCAAATCCATGGATACTTACCAACTACTTTTTCCAAGTGCACAAGCAGATGCTAATGTATAGGTAGGGACCCGGCAGGTTAAATCACCAAGGGCACTGTGTGTAGTATCTCTAGCCAGGCCCTCTTTGTGGTTGTATCTCTAACTCTCTGGATGATGCTGTGCCTCACCTGTAAAAGAGGTGTCCATTGTGGCATCGACTCTTCTTTCTAATTCTCTAGAGTCCACAAAAGATAAGATTCAGGGATAGTGACGGACATGTGTTTGTCCAATAAGCCTGGCCAACTATTTTTCTGCACAGAAGAGGGGGCAGGGTCCTCTGGGTTTTCACAGGAGTTATGTGATCTGAAGAGAGCTTTGGGAACTACAGAAAGGTTCTAATATTCCACAGGGTAGTCCCTTTGCGTAAGTTTTCCCAGAACCTCCCACATATGTTTAGTCTGCATCGCTTTCTCAAAATTATGCTGGACAGTGAGATTGTTTCTGCCAAGAAAGGAGGTCCTGAAAGAAGAATCCAGGATTCAGATGCCACCACTGTGTCATAAGCTCCTAAGCTGAGAGAGAAATGAGAAAGAGAGAGAGACAGAGAATATCTGAAATACACACAAAGAAATAACACATTTTGTTCAGTAGAACTCTAGATTGTAAATTCTATAGTGTCTCAGTTCTGCACATCAACTTCACAGAACAAGCACATTGAAGTGCCTGGCCACACTAATGTCTATCTGTCTAACCTCTCATCTTCACCTCCCTCCGTTGACCTACTACATGGTGGTATGCTAAGTGTGTGGAAGAGATCCCATGAAATCACCCAGCAGGATAACTTCATGTTCTCACCACCAAGGATGAATTATCAAGGACTGATATTCCAAGACACAAATAGGAATTCCAGCATGAAATACTCCCTCATCCTGATCATAAAGTATGAGATGGATTTATTCACGTTGAAGTAGAATTTTAAACACTCCTTAATTCCAGCTACTTACTCTCTTCTCTCAGAGATTTGTAATTAGTATCTGTTCTACTTCTGAATTTCATTTGAAATATGAAATAAATATGAAAAGCAAATAAATGGATAATAAAAATATGGTGCCAATGCCCAAAGTTTTTTAGTCATCTTTAAAGAAAAATGAAATCTGGAGAGAAGACTTAGAGTTTAAGAACACTGGCTCCTCCTGCAGAGTACCTGGTTTCCATTCCCAGCAAACACATTGCAGCTAACAACCTTTTGTAGCTCCAGTTCCGGGGGAATTTAACACCCACTTCTGACCTCTGTTGAATTGTAGAACGCGGGGACACTTACAGGCAGGCAATACACCCATACACATAAAACAAAATTAACAAGTAAAATATTAAAAAAGAAAAAATAAAATCATATAACTTTAAGGAAAATGGATGAATCTGGAAATATTAAGAAAAGTGACCCAACCTCAGAAAGACAGCAACGTGGTTTCCCTCAAATAGGGATCCAGCCTATTACATATACATGTAAGTATGTTTATATGTATATATTTTATATATTTATGTTTACATGTGAATGCAAATGTGGATAAAGAAAAACTCTAGGAAGAAGACACATACAGGGAAAAATAGGTGATGAAGATTGTTTGCCAAATTTTTTCCTTTTTCCTTCCTTCTTGTGGGACTCGTGCCCACATGCTCTGAGGCCCCAGGGCTAATAGATGACATAGGCATCAACTTGAATTTTGCATAGTTTAGATGACATTTGGGAGGGAATGACTAACAAAGAAATGGCTTCTCATAATTCCTGTGCCATTCAAACCCAGCTGCATGGGACACCCCGCCCTTCCCTGATTCCTCCTGGAGTTCCAACATGGCCGTGGTAACTCTCTGTCTGCTTGCTCTCCATATGACGATGGCTCCACCCCTCTTCCCAGGGTGCTCCTCGGCTAGCCCTGGCTGGCTTACTCTCCATAGGCTCACTCTTTTTGGAGGAATGAGTAATTCTCGGGCTTCAAGGAATAAAAAGTGGGCCAGAGGACACATGGGACATGAAGGAGGAAAAGAAAAAACTTCATGGGAGACTATGAGTCAGGTTCAGAGGAGGAATGTGTTGGGGTGAAAGAAAGTGAAAGAGAAACAAAATGCCATTTGTTAAAATAGTCATAATTGTATTTTACACATTATATCAACTTTTATTAATATTTTTATCAATTCTTTGAGAATTTCGTACAATGTATTTTGATCCTATTCACACCATTACTTAAGCTTTTCTGAGATTCTCTCCACCACATAACCCTCATTTTGTCTACTCCATTTTTAAGTCCAGTCGAGCCCAATTGTGTTCTCCACAGGCTCTTGGCTTTTGATCCATCTCATGGTATGTGGTTCACATATCCTGTGTCACACACTTAAAGAAAAATGACTAAGTGGCTCTCCCACTCCAGGAAACTATCTGTTGCCAGTAGTAACCCAGGTACAGCTAAAGCTTTGTTCCCAGCTCCAATCTCCATGCCAGGACTTCTCCTTACTTAGGTCTGACAGGTCTTGTACCTGCAGACACAGTGGCCTTTATCTGGTCAACTTGCAGAGAGCAGGAGACTTTAGGTACTCAGCCATGAATAGGATATCTATAACAACTCCCTCCTTCAAAGACTCAAGGAACATTGAAAAGGACTGATGGAAAGAGATAAGAGCCAGAGGTGGTGGGTGAATACAAGTGAGCACTGTCTTCCAGACACAACATGGCAATTGCACTCATGAATCTACAGTGATTATGAAAGCACACACAAGACACTATATGTAGTTTAACTTTTTTAAGTGAAAGAAAGCATGGAAGCATGTTTGTGATCAGTTAGAAAGGACCTCAGGCTGACAGAACTCCCTCACTCTCTAGTTCCTCTCACCAGTTACCCTTCTTCTACGTGGAACTGGTGAGTCCAGTGTGCTCCCTGAGGAAATTCAGCACATGCAGACAGGTTTGTCAGGTCACACTGAAGGCCCCTCACAGTCACTCCTGTACACTACACAGTCTTGTCTTCAGTTGTCGAAGACCTCAGCTACTGGAAGCACTAGTTCTCTTTGTATCTCTGGAAATGCTGAGTATTCATGAATGACTTGTAAGGTATGCCTTATTTTTATCAATGTTCCTATTAACTCCACCCTCTTCCCCCAAAGTATCTGAATGCATCTCCAGAAGTATGCATTTGTGATGCAGTAACAATGAGAAAGCAGGTAAGGAGCCGGATATGTGATGACTGCAGCAGGTGCACCTGCAGCAGGCACCTGGGGACAGAGGACACCAGTGTGTCATGATCTCGGATATGATACCCCACATATTCCTGTATGAATCCCTGGGACACTTAGATGTGGGAACCATCAAAAAGAGGAGAAATCACCATGGTACTTACAGATCGGTTTAAAAGACCAAGAAAATATATTCACAGTCGAGATGGAAGTAGAATATATAGCCATATATAGTCTGTGATTTGGCGTATTTACCTAACTGAATATTTCTCTGTTTAAAACTATAAGGGTAAAAGGGAGTCTTTTTGCCAGGGCTGCTCCTGAGGGGAGGATATGTGCCTTTAAACAGCTGTGTCTCTTTCAACCTGCTTTACAACACAGGGTCATTTTATTACAGGACATGTCTTCTCCTAGTAAAGCTTTTCAGGAGCTGGATGTATTAACATATAAAGGGTGACTTTAGAATAAGCTCCCAGGGATGAGAGGAGCAAATAGCAGTTTGTAATAGCGTGTATGTATGTATCTGTGTCTTTATGACCTTGTGAATATTAATATTAGTATTAATACAAAATATATGGTACACAAAGACATTCCATATATTTACATTTTGCTCTAACTGCGGAATCATGACACAACTGAACCTACCCATGGCAAAGCAGCAGCAGTGGGGACCAGTCAGATGTGTGGTTTCTCTTCTAACATTGAGCAGAGCAGATATTTCCAGTAATGTTTATACCTCTGGAACTGTAAGCCAAATGAACTCCTCCTTTCTAATAGCTGCCTTGGTCATAGTGTTTTATCTCATCAACAGAAAAGTAACTAATACATCTTCCAAATGAAAACCCTGGGGAAAGAGGGATTTCATCCTCTGTATCAGGAAGCATTGAGAGTTTAGTCTTTTCTGGTCTGCATTCTTTGTATTCTCCTCACTACTATTTCCTGTTACTTCATCACAAAACCATTTTCTCTTTTTCCCAAAAGATTATTCTCTCTCTCATCTTAAATATTTACTTAATTATTAAACAATAGCAATGACTAATTATTCTTCATTGGCCTATTCACCCTAAGTTGTGCTGGGCTTCATAGATGGATCCTTTCAAGCATGTCACATATTTGTCTGTATTAGTTTCTGTTAAGCTCCCTTTTCTCCCAGTCTCTCATATATGAAAATAGTAGCCTTGTGTTCTCCAGTCCTCCTGCCATGTTTTTATTCACATACGTCCATATACATATACAGATTGGTGTATACGTGTTAAATCAAAGATCTACAAATGAGAAAATAAATGCAGTATTTGCCTTTCTAAATCTGGCTAATTTCCTTTAGTATGATGATTTCCAGTTGCATTGGTTTTCTAACAAATGTCATGATTTTGTGTTTTATGGCTGAATAAAATTCCATTGTATATGTGTGACACGTTCTTTTTGTCAGTTCTCTTGTTGATTGAATCCCAGGCAGGTTCATTGTCTTGGTTGTTGTGAATAGTGCTACAATATACATGTATGTCATTACTGTCAGTTCAAATGAGCAAGTTCTAGAGAGGCCTGGAGGACTCTGTTCCTAATTATATTAAACTGTTCTCTGAGACTAAAAAGAAACACTGAAAACAGCAACACACGTGTTGAGAAGGTGCTAACTACTTTGGCACCAGCAGTCCCATGTAACCCTCTAAAGAGCAAGCTCACTTGTTTATCTCCAGGGAACCAGGTACATTAGAGACCACCATGAAGGCTTATATGACAGAAACCAAAGACAGGAAGATCTGAACGTCCATCTAAGATGGACATGAAAGCAGAGAAAACACATCTTGTTCTGGAAATCAAAGGTTTGACTGTGACACATCACTGCTGTCACAGGTCAAATAGGTGCACACAACATTCTGGTGACATGTTGGGTTCAGAGACTCATCAGAATCCTATATGAGATGGATCCTATATGAACTGTGAGTACCGGTGTTCAAAGTTAATGTTTCCCAAGTTTCTCTGTAGACATTCTGTTCTGTACTGCAAGTCTCTATGCTGAAAGGTCCTTCACCATCCCCTGGTGATCCTAGAAGTCTTCTGTGGTTCTGAGCACACCTTGGTACTACTGCTATTTTCTTTGTGATTTTTGAACAAAGTGCCCCTTGTCATTCTCAGTTCTCCACAGTGAGGTTTGTGTCTTCGCTCAATCTGATGTTCGCTCACTGTGTATCTCACATACAAATGCACCACAATGTTTTTGTGAGTCACAGAGCTCAGCTGCAGGGAGTAGTGGTTTCTGAACATGTAGTTGGAGATGGGCAATAAGTATAGGATTCGAGGAGTAAAATGTTACACCCCTTAGATTTTTGTGTGAGCCTGTACATATTCATTCCTCAAGGCCCAGCAGATAAGACACTAAAAGGAATCACTGATAAGGTAGAAGCCAGCAGCATTGGGGAGGGAGAGATTTTCCAAGGTCTTCAACAGTCCTAGCTGTGATTACTGCATCTGTGAAGACACAGGTCACTAGAATACAAGGGAAATAAATCTTGCTCTGTCATGGGCCACCAACCCATCCTGAAATATCTGTATCTGACATCTGAGTTGTTCCCCTGAAGAAGTATCAACAGCTCCAGATTTTCAGAGTTGATATCTATGAATTTGCAGTGGTTTTGGTTTCCAGTGCCCAAGAGTGTAATTCTTATCTCATCCAGGACAATGTTTTCATGTGTATCTCTCTTCAAAGGTAAGAAACCTGGAGCCAGTCAGCTCCCAACCCTTTCTGATCCTAGTTCAATAATCTTCTGTATACTCGGGCTCAGTTTTATCCTTTCCTTTCTGAGGCCAACACATACCCTTCTTTCTTTTCATATTATAAATTTAAATTTTGTGATCTCAACCTAAACATATTTACAGATACTTGCATTAACATCTAATTGTTTTTACTGAATTATAGGGCTGGCTTGTTTGTCCTCTATCTCATGCACAGATATCTGCAGGGAACTGTGTAACCTCACAACATCAGATATCTCCCCATATGTCTTTGTTCTATGACTAAGGGTGAGATAGCTTCATACTCACCTTTCCATTCCCAAGGGAGTTTTGAAGAATTTATGCTGCATACATAACACAAGGCCTCTGTGAAGCAAGAATGTGATCTATTGAAAGTGAAATTTTAAAATCCAGGACCATTAGAAAAAGTTCACAATATCATATTCATGGTCTATTGGCTTTGTATATTTTATGTAAAGGAAGACCTAGACTCCCACAGGACACCTACCCTTATCCACCCTTTGCACCTGTTCCTGGTTTGTACTGAGCTCCATATGTGCTGTGTACACATGAAGTTCTGCACACATTTCAAGGATTTGTGTGGGGGGGTTCATATGGAAATGCCTCCCTTGTACATTGATATATGGCTGAGTCCTCAGATCTCATATTTCTTATTTGTAGGTACAGATTGTTATTAACTTTGTCTCCTTCTATATTTGATCTGCACTACACAGAGCCTGCATAACTACTATAACCAGTACTCATCCCTGAAACACACCCCAGCCCCTTCACTAGAGGTGCCTGGGACAAGGCAGAGTTACTTAAAGTGAATCCTGAAGCAATACTAGAGAATGTCAGGGAACCCCAGGCTGCAGCAAGCCTGACCCAGAGTCTAATGGCTGTATCTCACATAAACCTCTGAAACAGAATGAATCTTGATCAGAAATTTGTCACATGTGTCCACTGTCCCTCTTTCTCATGTCCACTCACACATTAAGCATCTCTTATTCTACTAAAATTGCCTTTTATTATAGCAATAGCTTAGCACCAATTCAATGGTCAGTCTGTTCTTCAGTGCTGATCACTGAATGGGAACACCTGGGAAACCAGGTCTGAGATCCTCTGTCAGAGATGCACAATCAGGGATGGGCTAATTTTCATGGGCACAGGGAGGCATGTTCTGCTACTATTACTAATCTCTGAGGTGGAACACTGATATTTCACTCCGTATATAAGCCAAAGTTATCACCCACTCATATGCTTAAAAGTATCAAGGTTCATTCTATATTTTTTACCCATTGTGAATTTTGCTCCATTAGAATGTTATGCTTTAAAAATATACAAAGATAAATTAGTAGTAAAACAGTGCAAATGAGGCAGAAAACCCACATTAGTTTATGTGAGATAAAATTAGTGTAGATGCATAAATCAAATAACTCCGGATTTTTTCAGAGCACTTTATAAGCATTGGTGAAAGCTTCATTAATCCCCAAATGCCTTATACATTGCAAAATCCTTAGCAACTCTAATAATATTCTCAATTCTAATATTTCCCTGCAGAAGCAATAGTCACTTTGAGTTGATAAAGAGGTTTCTGAGAATATGTTGGTTTGTTCTGCCTTTATCTCAGTTTATTGGCATGCATCCCCTGCATGATATTTATTTCAGACAAGTTTAGCATGGAGATTAAATATTACATGTGTAACTTGCCTCAACTTGATACCAAAATATACCATTTTCATCTTTGAACATTCCATCCCTGATCCTCAAAGGCTCTGGTTATCTCATAATGTAAAAGGAATTTTGACCATCAAGATTCCCCAAAGGCTTAACTGTTCTAAAACTATACAAAATACAAAGGTCAAAATTAATCAAATTAATCAGTTGAGGAACCCCTGTCCATACTGATGAACAAGTTTTATCTTTCCTAAGTACATTGGCCCAGAGAAGGACCCCATTCTAAATTGGCAAAGTGGAGGCACAACATAAATTTCCAAACCAAACCAAACCAAATCTGTAGTTCCATGTTCAACATCCAGAAGTACATGGGATGTTATTGGATTTGATTGTCCCACTCCATCAGTTTTCTCATGGACAATTTCACCAGTAACGATCTGGGCCTGAAGCCTCCCACAGTGTACGCACCAGGGTCCTGGCATTTCCAATCTCAGTTCTTCATTGTGACTTTGGTTTTGCCTTCACCCCTTCTTGCAAAAATCTATCCATTGATTTTCTCAGAGCATCCCAGAAGCCTCATGTTGAAAAACATTGAATAGGTGGAGGAATTTGGAAACAGTGAGCGCCAAACTCACATCACAGCAGTAGTGACCAATTTCACACTATTGTTGAACCTTGGTAGCTCAGTTTTGTCAGTAATTTTTGTCCTCATTTTTATCATTTATTTGAGTATTCCACAAAATGCATTTGATCATATTCATCCATACTGAAATTGTCATTTTATCTAACTGCTTAGTGGTACTTCATTGATTTATTTTAAACTTTCTTATATTACAAAGGAATCTTTTGCCACCCTGAAGGCACAGAGCTCTCCTAACATGACAATGTGAAGAAAAGAAGACTAACTGAAAATTAGCAGATTACCTTAACACAAAAGATTAATCTACAGATTCCGTTAACTGAAAGGTGAATAGGAACAGACTACATTTGTCAGATCAGAATATGGCATATGGTTAAAGAGAAGTATAAATTTTATTATAAAAAATTTCAAATGCCGAGGGCTGGAGCTATGGCTCAGCGGTTAAGAAC
The DNA here is from genome assembly GCF_000622305.1 of Nannospalax galili. NCBI lineage: Eukaryota > Metazoa > Chordata > Mammalia > Rodentia > Spalacidae > Nannospalax > Nannospalax galili. The sequence continues at coordinate 361,992 of NW_008328145.1, forward strand.
ACTGGTTATTCTTGCAGAAGACCCAGGTTCAAATTCCAACACCCACATGGCAGCTAACAACTATCTGTAACTCCAGTCCCAAGGGATCTGACAGCCTCTTCTGCCCTCTGCAGGCATTGCATGATGCAGGTGCACTTACCTACATGCAGGCAATACACGCATACACATAGAAAAAAATAATAAAATTTTAAAAATTCAAATGTCTCCCTATGTGGTGGTGCCTTTTGCACCCATAATCAGCAGATGCTGATTTGCATCCTCAGATGGTGTGGATTCTTCCATTTGTCCATTACAACATGAAGCCTTATCAGGTTAATGTTAATTTCAGTTGAACTTGCCTGATGGTAAGGAGTGCAGGAATGGAGAAAACCTTGAAGCAATCTCATTAAAATCAGGAACCAGATGCTGCCACTATCCCCACTTCTCTCTAATATAGTGCTTGAAAACCCAGCTAGAGCTATAAAGACAAGAGATGGAAATTAAAGGGGAACAAAAGAGAAAATAGCTCAGATTATCTTATTGGCAGATGACACGATATTATAAATAAGAAAATTGAAAATTTCCACCAGAAAACTTCTAGAAATCATCAGCACGTTCAGCAAAGTGGCAGGCTAAAATATCAAATTATAAAAATGAGCAGTTGTTCTATATTCACATAAGCAATCAGAGAAAGCGTTCAGGGAAACGCTTCCATTCATAATAGCCTCAAGTTATCTACAGGAGAGACCTAAGCAAAATATTAAGACCTCTTCAATGAAAACTTTAAATCTTTGAAGAAAGTGATTAAGGAAGAGACAAGGAGATGTATTTGTGACTGTGGAGATATGCAGGAGAGAGGAATCAAGGAAATAAGGGAGAAACAGAGAGAAAGGTAGAGATATACTCCACTGTCAACATACTTTTCCAGATGGGCATAGACTCATTTTCGAGGGGTGGTCTTACAAACCTGGTACCACATTAAACCTGGTACCACATTTAACCTTAACTATGTGCTAAGAATTCATACTCCAACTAAGCCTACTTAGTCACAGTATTTCCCATGTATGGTTTGAGGAGAGAGGATCAAAGCTATACATGACTAAAGGGATGCTGAGAATCATGGGCATTCTTTTTCTCAAGAAGGAAAAGCAGGTCAAATGGGGACTGGAGAAGGAAATGTCCTTCTGGCTGTCCCCATCCTGTGTATCTAAGGATTTGCCCTTCATCTTTCCTCTTATGGTGACAATGTAAAAAAGCACAACCACAAAGCAAAGGAAGTGATGTGGGGAAGCTGAGATGTCGGTGGGAGGAGAAACACCTGATCCCACAGGAAATTAAGGGGCATGCCTCTGTATGTTTCTGGGCTGAGACCCAGATTTGAGTGAGTCCTGTGCACCACCTGCAGGCCAGGCGCTCCTATCCACTTCAGGGAGGTTTGTGCCTGGGCTCACACTGAAGTCATGCCACTGTGTCTCTTGCACAATAATACACAGCTGTGTCTTCGGTGCTCACAGACCTCAGCCTCAGGGAGAATTGGTTCTTGGATGTGTCTACTGTCATAGTGATCCTACTCTTGAGTGATGGGTTGTAGTTGGTATCTCCGTCATTATAGATTCTGCCCATCCACTCCAGCCCTTTCCCTTGTTTCTGACGGAGCCAACTCCACCAGTAACTACTGCTGATGGAGTCACCAGAGACAGTACAGGTGAGGGACAGGGTCTCTGCAGGCTTCAGCAGCCCAGGTCCTGACTCCTTCAGCTGCACCTGTGACAGGACACCTGGAGAAAGAGAGCAACAGTAAGTTGTGAGCTCAGAAGCAACAACCTCAGATCTTCCTATGAATCCCTGCCATACTTACAACTGGGAACCATCAGCAGGGAAATGAAGACCCACAAGTGTTTCATGTTCTTCTAGATAATTTCAATGCCTCCCAGAAAATGTTTCCCCAGAGTGTAAATGAAACCAAATTTAAGTAGGTGTGTGGGACTCCATTTGGTTGCAGAGCTGTGAATTTGCATGTGGGACATTCCCATAAGTAACCATGTAAGAACAAGTGTGGAGGTTCCCCCCTTAACTCCTCATGAGACAGGGCTACTGGATGAGCTCTCAAAGAACTCAGCTCTCTGTTAAAATGTTACCATGAGGATTTTGACATGTGAATAGGAAATGTGCTTGATGGGCTTATGTAAAATTAGTCTGGAAGTCAAAAGCAGGCAATAAAATCACAAGTGTCAAATTCTACCCTTCATACAATGTCCTTCAGACTGGTTACTGTGTGTACCTCTTTGAAAGACTTGAGTCTATTACTTTGAATGTGCAGGGACACCTGTGCTAACTCTGTCCATGGCATTGCCCATTGAAATCCTGGGCCACCCACCATAAGCCCAAAGACCTTACTGCAACACTGTCTCATCCATATATGCTGAAGGATCATGTTCTTTTGGTTACTTCATGATCATACCCTTGGGAGTGAAGTATTGTGGCTTGGCTATACTATAGTGTGCATCAAATGGAATATATGAGATAAAGTCATCAACTGTGACTGAATAATTCAGCAGCACAGCACCACAGCTCCAGGCCTGTACTTAGAAACAGGACTGCTGAGCTGACCCGCAAGAGAGCATAGTATTGGCCAGGCATTTCCTGGGCTCATGGATATATCAGATATTAAAGGGACTACACTGGCCCTTAGAGACTGAGAAAACTTGAAGGAAATGATATAAGTTATTCCTCAGAGAGAATACATAACAAATGTGCATCTGTTTATGAGTATCTGGGTTGTTTGCCTCACTTTCACAAGAATAGCAAATTTCCTAGAGTGTCTGGATCTCATGACTTGTGAATATTACTAAAACTAGTGTTTCTGAAATCTGCTCATGTTAGGTTCCTCATGAGGTTTTCTGGGTTTAGAAGCCCTTATGTGTGCTACTGTAAAGGCTTGGAATATGTAAATGGAAAAGTCAAATGCAACGTACTGTCCTAGACCTGAAGGAGCATCCTGAAGCCCTGCCCTATGACAGTCTAGTAGCTTGCATCCCCACAGGCTCCTTTCTATCCACTGAGCAATGTTGCTGGAGTGACTCAAAGACAACTCTGTTAGACTCTTCATGTTCATTCCCTGCCTTTGAATTAAGAAGAATGGGGAATTTCTGCATGTCTACCCAACCAGACAACTTTTACTCCCAGAAATGTAGTACTTGGAAATAATTTCCAATGAATAATAGTTAAATTTGTCATTAAAATACATTGTGTTTCAAAAAATGTTTACTCTCACATATTCTCTCCTGTGGGTGTTGGAAATGACAAGTGAGGTCATTCATTCTAGTTCACTAGTCAGGAGGGAATTCAAGGGAAATATGAAGGCAAAGCCTACAGTAAACTGAGCATGCACAGAACTCTGAGAAGCTTCATAAAATGTGTTTCATATCCACATGAAAAGGGATTATTGTGTTATACTCATACTTCGTCTATTCTGATTTTATTCTGATATAATTTCTTCACAAAGGTCCCTGTCTTTCTAGAAGGTGGAAGCTGCTTGTTTTTTCCTGTCTCCACAAAACCTCCAGTCTCAATCTCATACCCACAGACCTCGTCACACATGACTGTGAGGCTTTCCCAGCACTCAGTACTGCCCTGCTATTGCCACAAATTTCTGATTTTGTCAAATTGTCAAAAATTTCAGCCACAGGTACTTGCTGTTGAATATGATCTGCTGCACTTAGACTACACACACGACTCTGAGGGCACATGAGATGCAGGACTAGGAGGTGCAGTATGGGGATTCACTTCTGTCACCTCGCGTGTTTCTCTCATATGTGGAGCAACGTTGGGACGTTTGTCAGCATTGCACCCACTACTTCACCAGCCCCCAGGCTGCCATTCCACTACATTTTTCCCAGTCTGTATTGATAATCCACCATGAACTGGATGCATCCGGGATAAAAGCTTGAAAAACCTACTCTTGACCCACAAAGGTGAGCTGACACTAGTCAAGAATTTTTGACCAACCAAGTGAGTCAGTCACTGTTTCGGAAACCATGACACAAACCTCAAAAGTGAATGAAGATTTCTAAACACAGAAAGTCTGCTCCAGTAGGAGAACTCAAATGGCATTCTTATGGACAGTTCTGGATGTTGAGAACAGATAAGTGTCCTCAAATCCTTGAGAACTAATATCAACTTCCTGCTACCTTATTGTTCAGGAACTTCCTTACTATTTATCATAATTTTATTTAATTACAGAAATATCTGTACATAGCAGTGGGACTCACAGTGAGACGAAGAGCATATACTCCTCATAAAATGATCAAGTTTTGGCGGTTACCAATCTCCTTATTATTTATTGTTTTTGTCATATCATCCAATAAATCCTCTACAACCTCTCCACTGTGCAACAAAACCATGGATTGTATACCTCTTACTTACCTGCAATCTTGAAATCATGGACAAAATGCTTCTGAACCCACTCTCCTTCATGTCCTAGTTTCTAGTGATTCTGATATTCTCCAAATCTGTATCATTTCCATTGGTGGATACCACAGCACATTGAATCTACATGATTATTTTCTTCCTGTTCATGATTTTCCATTTAGCCTA
>NW_008328145.1:367632-369689 GCF_000622305.1 Nannospalax galili
TTCTCTTATTGTCTACACTTGGCCACTTGTGTCCTTCTGTGTGCATTACCTTCTGTTGCATGAGGAAGCTTCACTGATGAGAACTGAGATATCCCTATCCCCTGTTCTTCTATGTTCTGTTAACCTTAGATTAAGATGTATTATATGAAGTGCTCAGAAATGTAATAAATCTATACATAAAAAAGAATTAAGTTCATGGATAAATAGGTGGGTTCATAGAAAAGAGTCTCCTACATTGGTTCTGTCTGCTATTCACAAGATGTCTGAAGAAGACAGGGAAATACCAAGCCTGTTAACTGTTTGTTGACCTCGCATATGGACTTCCTAAGTGACCTAACAGGAAGGTCAAAGACTGTCTTAATTCAGGACTCCCACGGGGGATTTGCCCTGATTCAGCAAGTTCAGTGTAGAAAGCTCACCAAGGTCCCAGAACTTCCTCATATTTGATCTTCCTGGCCAAGGCAGACATTCTTCTTCACTTCAGTGACAATATACATTTTCTTCATGAGAGAATCTTTTCTCTAACACAGTATGATACAGTGCTTAATACTGGTAAAAGGTCTTGAATGTGTAAATTACCAAGAGGGAATCAATCCTAAGTGCTATCCCCAGAGCAATTATATGTATTGATGGTGAGAACAGGGGTTTATTGAATCTTTGTTTCTTCACAAGAAGCAGTGGGATATGGTGGCTCTAACACAGTATGATACAGTGCTTAATACTGGTAAAAGGTCTTGAATGTGTAAATTACCAAGAGGGAATCAATCCTAAGTGCTATCCCCAGAGCAATTATATGTATTGATGGTGAGAACAGGGGTTTATTGAATCTTTGTTTCTTCACAAGAAGCAGTGGAATATGGTGGTTTGAATGAGCAATTTCCCATAGGTAATATGTTTGAACCCTACTTCCCTGGTTGGTAGTGCTGATGGGGGTTTACGGAACTTTTAGAACATGGGACCTTGCTTGGAGAACCGTGTCACTAGGGTGGGCTTTTTATACCCTGGCCCCTCTTCCAGTAATTTTCTTATCTCTCTGCGTGAGGTAATGTGATCACCCAGGCTTCTGCTCTAGCTACTTGTTGCCATGCCTCCCTTGCCACTGTGGACATCTTTCTGGAACTGTAAGCCAAAATAAACATTTCCATAAGTAATTTGGGGGCATGGTATTTTATCGCAACCTCAATAAGTAACTAATGCATGTGTTAATGTGAAAGAAGATTCAGAGCTATGGAGGGGAAGATGGAGCAGGAGCTCTGGGACGGCATCTCACCTGGGACAGGCCTCTCCTGCATGGGCATACTGTTCCAGGCTGAAGGTAATCATATGAAGTCATAAGATGAGGGCTCACAAAGACAGACACGCTGTCTCCCCATAGCCCACAGTACAGCAGGGGTTTCCACCTGCAGGTCTCCTCAAACTGACACATGATAGGGAGAATGCCAAGACAGATCAAGAAGAGCAAGGGAAGTTCAACATTCACACCTAACATGATTGATTAGTTTTATGATCAGATTAATGCACATTTTACTTTCCTGAAAGAATCCTTCCAAAGGCGACAAAGTTGACCCAGACAATGGGAAATGGTCAAGTCTTACCATCCTTCCCAAGTGTCCTGAAGTAACCACACATTCAAAGAAATCTGAACTCCATGTAAGCGGTTGAGAGCTGGGTTTGGAAAATGCGGCTCTGATGTTACATTTTTGATTGAACAAAGGGTTAAGAAATTGGAGTCATAGATTAAGAAAATTAAATTTGCTATGATGCAAATGGTTCAGATTTGAGCCTGATGCATGCAGTTCTGAGAGAGAGGAGGAAGATTTTAGATCTGTTCCCATTTATGGATCAGTAAGCCTGATACCACCTCCTTCTTGGCACACAGAATCTCAGAACTTTTGATAATGAGGCCCTATCCTGAGTCTGAAAGGCAAAGACTCATCTACATCCATAAACTTCCTCACCATACTACCCTTTGACCAAGAAAGTGACATTTCTCACCTCACCAGTGATGTTCTGCATTTTGTTCACCTAAGAGTAAATGTATTTCTGAAAAAAATGTT
>NW_008328145.1:371605-372635 GCF_000622305.1 Nannospalax galili
GGACTCTACAGGGAGGTTTGTGTCTGGGTTCACACTGAAGTCTCCACGCTGTGTATCTTGAGCAGTAATACACAGCTGTGTCCTCAGATCTCAAGTTACTCATTTGCAGGTATAGGGTGTTCTTGGAATTGTCTCTGGAAAAGGTGAATCTGTCCTTTAAGGAGGATGCATAGTTTGTGGTACCGCCATTCCCATTAATTTCTCCAATCCACTCCAGTCCCTTCCCTGGCACCTGGCAGATCCAGCTCATCCAGTAGCTACTAAAAGTGAATCCAGAGGCTGCACAGGAGAGTCTCAGTGAACCTCCAGGCTGCACCAATCCTCCTCCAGATTCTACCAGCTGTACCTCACACTGGAAACCTGCAAACACAGAGAATCCTGATTAGGAAAGTGTCACACATGCCCACTGTCCCTCTCACTCATGTCCACTCGCATACTGAGTATCTCTTGTTTCTAAAAGATACCTTTAAAAAGGCATCAAGGAAAACCCGACACAGCCCCAAATCCACGGTGAGCCTGCGTGCCGTGCTCTTCACTGAATGAGGACACCTGGTATCCTGGGCCGTGCTCCTCTGCGAGAGCTGCAGGGTCAGGGCAGGCAGGGCTAGTTTTCATGAGCAGAGGAAGACTCTATTTGCATGTCCTGCTGGTATATAATGAGGAATGCAGGGGAGTCCTCAGAGTGATGAGTACCCTGAGCAGATATGTATATTGTGAAGAGTATGGTACAAAGATCACATCTTACTGATGAAGCCACAAACTGTAAAGCATGGAATGCAAGTACAATGTTTCCAAGAAATCGCTCTTTGTGTGCCTTAACTTGTGTGCTTCTCCTTGCTGGTAACTAGATCTCCCCTGCTTCTGATGCATTACAGAGATGGACATTCTCACTGAATCTTGCAGACTCCTCTTCTTATAAGTAACATATGTGGTTTTCTTAATCTGGGATTTATCTAAAGACTAAGTAACAGGTACAGTCACAGTCAGAAATCTAGACCTTCCCTCTGTTTTCATTACCTGTGGTTCTTTT